>NW_025968331.1:17822-25000 GCF_021869965.1 Rhincodon typus
CAGTTTAGGAAACCTGGTCAGCATGGACAAGTTGGGCTGAAGGGCCTGTTTCTGTGCTGTATGACTGTATGACTCAGGTGAAGGTGAGATGTGGGATAGGGGTCATTAGCTGGGAGGGGTCAGCTCCCAGCAGTTACTGCCCCCTCCCCTTCCTGAAGTTGGCTCCTTCAGTCAACTATTGGGTGCCTTGAAATAAGGAACACCGTGATCCTTGTGAAACTTGCGCTGCCTGCACTCGCTGGAGTGGGTATTAAATGACTCCTCAAAGCTTTCAGCTAGTGTCTGGGTGAGAGAGCTGTCTGCAAGTTTAACTGCATCAGACTTAATTAATCGGCTGGAGGTAGAAAAGGGATTGGGTCCCTACCCCACTCTCTTCTGCCTGAATAAATGCCTCCCTCACTGCCATGTAGGGTGTGCAGAGGAGACGGTAGACATTGAATTCCACCAGATGAATGGACTCCATTCCTGGAAAGTGAAGCTGGATCAAGTCAATATCTTTCTCTCAGTTGCAATGCTCTTCACAATCACATTGACAGTAACCACTTGGATTCCCAAGTGTGAAATAATGACAATTACAACAGTGAAGAATCTGGGGGTGGTGCCATGTTTTTCTGTGAGTTAGTATCCCTGCAAGATTTGGAGCATTCAGGCAAATTGGGAGGTTGGAGGGGAAAGAGGGAGCAGGATTAATTTGGGAAGATTCCTCGGCTGATTGGACAAACCACCCGTCAATCTGGAGGGTTCCTGTACAGGAATGTTACAGGTGAATGCACCTGCAATGACATGCTCAGCCTTTGTACCTTCAGCCACTTGCTGTAGAGGGTTGGGATGGGCCCACCCTGGTAAAACATCTCAGAGGAATGCTAAGGAACCAGCCAGGCTGGGTTTGGCTATTCTGAGGTGTGGCTGGACATTAGTCACAGGACTGGAATGCTGCCAGGTCACATTAGTGAACGCTGTCACCCTCTGAGGCACCTACCATCTCACAGTAACCCATGTCAGTGTGTGACGGTGAGCACCAGTTTTTAATGGGACACTGCGATAACACAGTGCGGAGCTGGAGGAACACAGCAGGCCAGGCAGCAACGGAGGAGCAGGAAAGTTGACGCAAGTTGACCCTTGAAGGGTTCCGACCCAAAACGTCAGCTTTTCTGCTCCTCTGATGCTGCCTGACCTGCTGTGTTCCTCCAACTCCACGCTGTGTTATCTCTGACTTCAGCATCTGCAGTTCTTGCTATCTCTTTAATGGGATACTGCTTATTTTTTGGACTAGCTTTCAATAAAGTCCCTCATTGGAGTACAATACAGCCCGATATTACCTGTTGGCTGAATTCTGTAACTGGAGACAAGTCTGGGTTTGATCTTAATCGCACTAAAATAGGCATCTATTACTCTGTCATTGGCATATGTAAGGAGATCTGTTTAGGAACTGTAAATTAGAGGTGCCTGCACTTTATGTTTCTACGCAGCACAGCTCTGTGGGAAGGTGCTTCTTTAGCGTGGGACATCAGAGTTAGTGCCACAGATACTCAGAAACAGTACTGTGTAGTATTAACAAGGTATACAAGGCTATGGGCCAAGAGCTGGAAAATGGCATCAGAATAGTTGAGCAGACTCAATGGACCTCTTCCTCTGCTGTACACCTATACAACTCCATGCCCACACCAAATGCACTGCAACCCAGTCCATCACAAAAACCAGCCTTCCTTCCATTGACTCCATCTACACTTCCCCACTGTCTCGGGAAAGCAGCCAACATAATCAAAGGTAACAAGGTGTAGAGCTGGATGAACACAGCAGGCCAAGCAGCATCAGAAGAGCAGGAAGGCTGACGTTTCGGGCCTAGACCCTTCTTCAGAAATCTGAAGATTTGGTGGGGGGGTCAACCCAGGAGCACGTGGAATGCGGAAGTTCAAGAAGACAGCTCACCACCACCTTCTCAAAGGGCAACTCGGGATGGACATTAAAATGGTGGCCTAGCCAGTGACGCCTACATCCCATGAGTGAATTCAACTTAACAGAAGAGAGAGGAACAGTCGGATTGAAGTGATTCAATTGGGAAAATGGGAAACTGGCTGGTCACACAAAGATGGAGCATTGGGAAGAGCTGTCCAAGTGGTTAACCCCATGCATGGAGTTTGCTGACTTTACTGTTTCACAACATGCTCGCTGTTGGCTCTCTGGAACACAAATCCCTAACTGCTGCAATAATAGAGATAGAGCTCAGCTCATCTACAGAAACCAACTGGCTGTGAACATAGGAGAATGTGTAACAGGTGACACTCCCACAATAACTGGCTGCATGTATATGAGTCAGCACAAAAGCACCTCTACGTTCTCTCCTTATACAGGAACCAAAGTCCCTTTGATTCAGGCTCTCTAGATGTGACTCAGCAGGAACACCCAGTTGTTTCCTTGGTTCTCGGTTGGGGGGGCTGCTGGGTGAGATTATTTCAAATTCTAATTTATGTCTAATTGTGAATCAAGCTGCTCAGGGTCAGGCAGTAAATGCTCGCCCAGGCAGCGATGCCCATATCCCGTGAGTGAATAAAAATAAAAAAACAGTGCCTTTCACAAGCTCACGCTGCTATTTCACTTCCCAGCCAATGAAATGCTGTAAACATTTTATTATCTGGCATTTTCAGGACCAGGAGTGTGCCATTTGATCGAATATCCCGGATAATCCCGAAGAGGTCTTGAGAAGGTAGATGGGGAGAGGTTGATTCACCTTGTTGGAGAGTCAATGGCATAATCTCAGAATAAGGGGTCTCCTATTTATCACAGAGATGAGCAGGAATTTCTTCTCTCAGAGGGTAGTGCATCTGTGGCATTCTTTCTATCATCGCAGAATCAAGACAGGATCATTCAAGACTGAGATTTTTAGCCAGTGAGGAAGTCACGATGATGGGAGAAAGACAGGAAAGTGGAGTTGAGGTTTGTCAGGTCAGCTGTGATCTCACTCAATGGGCTGAATGGCCTACTTCTGCACCAACCATAAAGGTAACGTCATCACGGTCTTACCAGGCTATAGGGCTTCTCCGTCATTGGAGAGCTGATGACAGCGACTGTGGCTCAGTGGTTAGCACTGCTGCCTCACAGCGCCAGGGACCTGGGTTCAATCCTACCCTCAGGCACCTGCCTGTGTGGAGTTTGTACATTCTCCCCGTGTCTGTGTGGGTTTCCTCCGGGTGCTCCAGCTTCCTCCCACAGTCCAAAGATGTACAGGGTAGATGGATTGGCCATGCTAAATTGCCCCATAGTGTTCAGGGACGTGTAGATTAGGTGGGTTTATAGGGGAATGGGTCTGGGCGGGATGCTCCAAGGGTCGGTGTGGAGTTGTTGGGCCAAAGGGCCTGTTTCCGTACTGTAGGGATTCTATGAGGGAGGTGGTTTAAACTGAGGGTGACCACGCCTCAGGTGAGGGGAGAGGTTGAGAAGTTGGTGTAGGAACTGAACCCACACAGTCAGCTTCAACCAGCTAACTGAGCAAACCTGTCTCCTGCTCGAGCCGTAGGGAGAGATCAGTAAGTCATTCAGATTAAATGATGCTGGCCTTTACTCTGCGGAGATAGGACTCATTTCACACACTCTATTCAGTGAAGCTTTTACACCCGGCTGGTTTGCAAAGGGTTAACGTGACAGGAGATGGGGTTATTTGGGTGTGCCTGGTGGAATTTTATTTATTTCGGTCGTGTTGGCTATTACTGATACTGGGCGGGTCTAGCTGAAATGAGAAAGGTCCTCTCTGGGAGTCGGTTTGCAAAATACCATATTGCACAGCGACAATTAGCAAAGATGCAGCCACACCCCTCAGAGTTATTCAACAACAACAACAACAACTTGCATTTATGTAGCAAAGTAAATCTGGAAGCCCTAACCAAGAGGGACTTTGCATGAGTTATCTAACAGAATTTGATGCTGGGTAACGTGAGGCGATATTCGAAGTGGAGGTGGGTTTTGGAGTGGGGGGCGGTCAGCATTGGAGAGTTAGGGAGGCCTATGGAGGGAAATTCCAGGGGTTAAGGGTCAGGTCTGGCCAAGAGCAGTGAAGCAAGAAAACTCCGAAGCACGCCACGGTGACCGGAGTTGGAGGAGTGCCAAAATCTCAGGGGGCTTTAGGACCAGGGAAGTTTCTATGTGAACAGATGGAATGGGAGTATGCCATGTGGCCCATTGAACTGGCTCTGCCGTTCAACAAGATCATGGCTGCTCTGTTTAATTTGGTTTTGATTTTATTTTCATGTGTATTTTACAGTAAGAATATAATAAAACAGAGTGAAAGGCTTTCATTTGTCGTGTCAAAATGGCGCCATTTGGAAGAATTTAGGAAAAAAGAAAAAAAGAGAAAGACAAAGCTTGAAGAGAGTCCATCAGTCCCGAGCCAGTTCATCACCGTCAGTGATGCTTGTACTGACATCCTTCCACCACTGCTTCACCGCTGTCTACACCGAATGCAACCAACATCGAAGTCGCTGATCCTCAGGCACCATCTTTGCTGCTGGGCTGATACTCCTCTGCTACTGTCTCACCACCAGCTGCGCCAGACTCACCCACATCAGTGTTGCGCCTCTCGCTGCTGGGCCTACCTCATTGGATGTTGCCGTCATGTCCTTTCGCCACCGCCATCGCCACACCCAACCAGCAACGAAGTCGCTGATCCTCAGGCGCCATCTTGTGCCACTGGGCCTACCTTGTTGACGTCGTCTTTGCCGATGTAGCAGCTGCCAACTGCAGGTTGTGTGCTTGCTCCAGAAAAGTAAGTAGGGGCTCACTCTCCTCCAGTCTGGGCCTGCTCGTGGTCCGTGCCCTGGGCCTGCTTGTCATCTGTGCCCTGGGCCTGCTCGTGGTTTGCGCCCTGGGCCTGCTCATGGTCTGTGCCCTGGACCTGCTCGAGGTCCGTGCCATGGGCCTGCTCGTGGTCCATGCCCTGGGTCTGCTCGTTGTCTGTGCCCTGGGCCTGCTCATGGTTTATGCCCTGGGCCTGCTCTTGGTCTGTGCCCTGGACCTGCTCGTGGTCTATGCCCTGGGCCTGCTCGAAGTCCGTGCCCTGGGCCTGCTCCTGGTCCGTGCCCTGGGCCTGCTTGTGGTCTATGCCCTGAGCCTGCTCGAAGTCCATGCCCTGGGCCTGCTCATGGTCCGTGCCCTGGGCCTGCTTGAAGTCCGTGCCCTGGGCCTGCTCATGGTCCGTGCCCTGGGCCTGCTTGTGGTCCGTGCCCTGGGCCTGCTCATGGTCCGTGCCCTGGGCCTGCTCAGGTCTGTGCCCTGGGCCTGCTCGTGGTCTGTGCCCTGGGCCTGCTCGGGGTCTGCAGTATACCTGCTCCAGGCCTGTGTCCTAGGCCCGGCTTGAGACCATTCAAGGTCCGTGCCCTGGGCCTGCTCTCGCCACTGCCGATGCCGTCCAAGCTCAGGACAAGGTACATAGGTTAAAAAAAAGACAAAAAAAGGAATTTGTGTTTCAGCTTCCACATTCCATCGAATCCACAAAAGGGTTTGATCCGTTTCCTAACAGGAGTCGATCTACCATCAATCACCTCCTGAGGCAGAGAGTTGCAAAGTCACATGACCCTCTGGGGGGAAGGAATTTCTCCTTGTCTCTGAGCTGAGAGAGTGACCCCCAGTTTTTGATTGTGCCCCCTGGATCTGGACTGACCCACAAGAGGAAACATCCATCCAAATCCACCTTGTCAAGATGGTTCAGGACCTGATACACTTCAATCGCTCCCCTCTCTGTTCCAAACTCCAACAGAAACAGGGTGGCATGGTGGCTCAGTGGTTAGCACTGCTGCTTCACAGCACTAGGGACCTGGGTTCAATTCCAGCCTCGGGCAACTGTCTGTGTGGAGTTTGCATGTTCTCCCTGTGTCTGCATGGGTTTGCTCTGGATGCTCTGGTCTCCTCCCACAGTCCAAAGATGTGCAGGCTAGATGGATTGGCCATGCTAAATTACCTGCAGTGTTGCCCATTGCTCTGAGGGTCAGTGTGGACTTGTTGCCGAAGGGCCTGTTTCCACATTGTAGGGATCCTATGAAAAGAAACAAGCCCAGCCTATTTCCCCCTCTCCCTGTAAATCAGCCCATCCATTTCTGGTATTCATCTATTAAACTAAAGAAGCAGATCAAAACTGTGCAAAGGATTGGAGATGTTATCTCACCGCTGCTCCATTACAGAGATTCGAAGAGGTAAAGCTATGGTGGGGGATTGGAAAACCAGAATGCAGGTTTTAAAATGGTTAATGTTGGAGCTCCACCTGATCATACAACGAGATAACAACTCAGGTGGGAAAGGCCAAAAATACTGGGATCCTGCAGAGTGAAAACTGATATTGACAGTCTCCCAATTGTCGAAGTAGCAACGTCTGATACACGAATGTAACTTGTACCTGATTGCTGACATTCCAATAAATTATATCTTGTTAAAACAAGAGGCTCTTGTCAATAAGATTCACCAGCGGTTATCCTCTCCCATTAAAACAACTAAACCCTCAGACTCCGCGGCATCGTGGGAACAAACATTCCCGAACCACAAGCCTATGGTGGTTGATGTCACTACAGCTGCAATATTAGATGTTATTGCTGTGTGAAATGTAGGCCCTGCTTAGTCTAGTCAGTGCATTTTGACAGCGAGGTGGAATGAAGCTTGTCTGAAAATTGTAGAACCAAAATGCATGTGCGAACATGTGACATGTTATACATGCAGCAGGACCTGGAAGCACACTGTCTGCTGGCTGGTATGTGAGAATCCTTTTTTTAATGTGTCTCACTTATGCTGAATCCTGCATGTCACAAAGATTGTCTGGATGCGAGTATATGTGTGTATCTTTGTGAGTTTGTGTGTGTATATGTATGTGAGTGTCTGTGTGTGTCTGTGCAAGTCTATGTGTGAGTGTGTGAGTGTCTGTGTGTGAGTGTGTGCGTGTCTCTGTGTGTGTGTGCGTGTATGTATTTGGGCGCACGTGTATCTGTGTGTTTGTGTGTGTGTGTGCATGTGCGCGTGTCTATCTGTGTGTGTGCACATGTGTATTTCTATGTGTGTGTGTGTATCTGTGTGTGAGTGTGTGCGTGTCTCTGTGTGAGATTCTGAGTGAGTGTGTGCATGTATCTGTGTGTATGTATGGGTGCATGTGTATCTGTGTGTGTGCACGTGCATATCTGTGTGTGTGCGCATGTGTATCTGTGTGT
>NW_025968332.1:0-81 GCF_021869965.1 Rhincodon typus
AGGAAAAAAGTTTCTTGCTATCCACCCTGTCTATACCTCTCATGATTTTGTAGACCTCAATCAGGTCCCCCCTCAACCTCC
>NW_025968332.1:91-9514 GCF_021869965.1 Rhincodon typus
CCATACCAGGCAACATCCTGGTGAACCTCCTCTGCACCCTCTCCAAAGCATCCACATCCTTTTGGTAATGTGGCAACCAGAACTGTACGCAGAATTTTATAAAGTTGGCTTATTTCTTGGGTGTGGGGCAGTTAGGGTACAAGTGGACAGAGAATACTGTTTTCTCACAAAAAAGGAAACAAGGAGCCACTCATGTTTGCTCAATCTGGCAGCAGAACTTGCGTTTCCCTTCAGCAGCACCTGGGGCACAAAATGAGGACCAGTTAAGTCTACACCACACTGTTCCCTGGAAAAGTGCTTGACTTTTCCCAGTCTCAGGGCATGGACAGGATTAGGATTAGGATTAGTTGCCCGGAGGTGATGGCAGTGGGCTGAGCCAGCTGCTGCAGATTTTTAAAAAAAATTTATTCATTTTTTAGGATGTAGGCATCGCTGGCTGGGCCAGCTTTTATTGCTCATCCTTGTTGCCCTTGAGAAGGTGGTGGTGAGCTGCCTTCTTGAACCGCTGTGGTCCACCTGCTGTGGGTTGATCCACAATTCTATTAGGGAGGGAATTACAGCATTTTGACTCAGCAACAGTGAAGGGACAGCAATGGTGAGTGGCTTGGAGGAGAACTTGAAGGTGGTGGTGTTACTGTACATCTGCTGCCCTTGTCCTTCTAGATGCAAGTGATCGTGGGTTTGGAAGGTGCTGTCTAAGGATCTTTGGTGAATTTCTGCAGTGCGTCTTGTAGATAGTACACACCGCTGCTACTGAGCGTCGGTGGTGGAGGGAGTGGATGCTTGTGGATGTGGTGCCAATCAAGCAGGCTCTTTGTCTTGGATGGTGTCAAGCTTCGAGCGTTGTTGGGACTGCTCCCATCCAGGCAAATGGGGAATATTCCATCACACTCCTGACTTGTGCCTTGTTAATGGTGGACAGGCTTTGGGCAGTCAGGAGGTAATTTACTTGTTGCTGTATTCCTAGCTTCTGGCCTGCTCTTGTAGCCACTGCGTTTATGTGGTGAGTCCAGTTGAGTTTCTGATCAAAGATAACTCCCAGGATGTTGATAGTGGGGGATTCAGTGATGGTAACATTACTGAATGTCAAAGGGCAGTAGTTAGATTGTCTCTTATTGGTGATGGTCATAGCCTGGCATTTTTATGGCGTGAATGTTATTTGCCACTTGTCAACCCAAGCCTGGATATTGTCCAGAACTTACTGCACGTGGACACGGACCACTTCAGTATCTGAGGAGTTGTGAATGCTACTGAACATTGCATAATCATCAGTGAACATTGCCACTTCTGAACTTACGATGGAGGGAAGGTCACTGACGTAGCAGCTGAAGATGGTTGGGCCGAGGACACTACTCTGAGAAACATCTGCAGAGATGTCCTGGAGCTGAGATGACTGACTTCCAACAAACACAACCATTTTCCTCTGTGTCAGGTATGATCCTAACCATATATAAAAGTGAGTGAAAACCGAAAGAACTGCGGATACTGTAAATCAGGAACAAAAACAAAGTTGCTGGAAAAGCTCAGCAAGCCTGGCAGCATTTGTGAAGGAAAAAAACAAGAGTTAACGTTTCGGGTCCAGTGACCCTTCCTCAGAACTGATGGTGGCTGGGAAAACGTCAGTTTATATGCAGAAAGAAAGGGGAGGGGGATGGGGTAGGGAGTAAACGATAGGATAGAGCCTAAAGACAGAGAAGAGCAGTTGGATAGACAAAGAGTTGATAACGATTAGGCTGGGAGGGTGAATAGTTGGTAATGGGGACTATTAGTGACTAATAACAAGTAGTGTGTAATGGCAGGCTATGTGGTAACAAGGCGTGGAGTGTGGGGTAGGGGGCTGGGACATGGGAGCATTTAGGCCCTAAAAGTGAGTGTACTGTTCAACCATTTCAGAAGTTAGCGAGGAGTCAACAATGTTGGTGTGGGACTGACGATATTTTCAGGTCCGAAAATCAGGTAAAATGGCAGATTTCCTTCTCTGAAGGGAACTGAACAAATTGGGTTGGTTACAATAATCTGGTCATGGTCACTTATAGTATTATCTGATTCGTAAACCAAATTTAAAATTTTCAGGATGCCATGGTGGGATTTGAAGTCATGGTCTCAGGATTGTGGTTTCAGTGACACATTCACTAACTACCACAGGCCTGACACAGCACTTGGGACAGCATCACTGGGATAAGACTAAAGCGCAATATCCTTACTCCACAATTCCTGGTACTCAGCAGGGAGGATGTATGCCTGAGGTACAATGTTGAAATGCTTGAAACCAAACGTTTGCTGCATGCGTTGGATATTTTTGTACAGCCGATCCTTCCTGGTCAATTCATAGGATCTGAAACAAAGAAAATTCAATAAGTATAAAAGACAAATCAGCATTTACTGAGCATTAAATCATGGGCATGATGGGGACAGTAGTTTGATTTTATGGCAGATTTCCCATAACTCACATGGAGTTGCTCACAGTGAACGGAAACTACACTGTACCTCAATCACAATCGTTACAGGCCAAGGATATGAGTCAGCCCAGTGGTCTGCACTTACTCGCTCCAAATCAGCATTTCACTTAATGACACTCCCCTGCTCATTGTTTTGCATCAAGTAACAATCCAACGCCCATTTGAATGCTTTGATTAGCCCATTCCAGAGCTTAACCATTCGGCTACATGAAAGCTTTCTTTCTCCTATCACACTTGTTGTTTTTTTTTGCCAGCTATTTTAAATCTCTGCTTTCTTATTTGTGCTCTTTTCACAATGGTAACAGTTTCTCCCTATCTACTACCTTCAATGTTTTGAACATCTCCATCAAATCTCCTCCTAGCCTTCAACCTCTCAGACAATAACATAAGTTCCTAACTAACCTCAATTCCAACATCTAACTTTTGAACTGAAGATCCTCATGGAACCATTCTTATGAATCTTAACTGAACTTTCTCCACTGCTTTCACATCATAACACAAAATAATACCCTTTCTTCCCCCACCGCTCCCACACCTTTCCTGGGGCTATACTTTTGATTTTCAGAGGCTATTTTACCATTCTCACTAACTCCTTGAATAGATGATGTAGTCACATACTGACATTACCTTCTGTATTTCTATCGACATGTAGGATATTTGAACACTCACAGAGAATTCATCAATACCTTCGGTGATTATCGACTCCATTAAACTTAAAGCCACAACACACAAGGAAAGTTTTAGTTTCCTAGATAGCACAGTATCTAAAATGGCACAGGACAACAGGCACAACCTAACAATAGGTTTTTTTGTACGCACCGCACCATGACCCCCACCGCCACACACCCCGCCACCCCCAAAATAATTGACATATACTTCTACAGACAAAAAGACATGACCCTACACCTTCCGCAGATTGTTGAGATGACAGCTAAATGCATTTCCATCATGCATTCACAAAGTTGGAATATTTTAAAACAGGTATTTCCTACCCTCTTACTGCACTTTAGATCTCAATCGGAGATTTAAATTTAACAATTGACAGTGTTCATTACAGTAGCATTCACTACAACCTTTCTGAGCATTCACAGCCTTAAGCTAGAGATATCACATTAATTTGCATGTAATTCATCTTGCCAGACCTTCAAGATCCCCTAACGCTGAGTTTATAGAATGACAGGATTGAACCTGTTCTCTCTTTCCACTCCCTTTTGTCTGCCTCTCTTTCCCAACCTCCTTGCAAACCCCCTCTCACCTAGATTGTAGCTCCATGTTTACTCCCAGCCCCACTGTGGCATTTCTCCCACCGACACCCATTTCCCCCTCACCAGCCCTCCTTGCAACCCCGGTCTCTCCTCATCAAGTTCCATATGCCCCACCCCTCTAAGGGTGCAGGAAAGATGCAGGAGCACCCAAGGAAACATTGCAATAGAAATTAAGAATACCCACAATAAGTGGATTCAACTTGGTTGGAAATAAAACTGCAATCAAACAAATAAATCAAGCTTTCAAAGAAATATCATCCAGAATATATACCTGGGGAAGTGATTGACTTTTTGAAATTCCAGCAGTGAGCGCAAAACATAAGGTTTAAGATGAGAACCTGTCCACATCAGGTTGAAATCATTACTGTTGGGATGGACCTGTAAGGAAAAAAGGGAGATACAACTGAATGAGTACCAATCTGCTTTGGAAGCTTTGTATTATTAAGGAGTGGTATGTCAGTGCTAATAGCCTTTCCACATTAAAACATTATCAGCCTCAAGTCAGGCACATTTTTCATTCCTTGATGCAACATGGCAGTCAGTGGTAAGGCCAACATTTATTCTCATTCCTAAATACTTAAGAGGACATTGGGTAATTATTTGGATAGAAATAACGTGCAAGGATATTGGGGTAAATCAAGAGATTGGCGCTAAATAATGATGCTCATTTTAAGAAGCAGCGAGAACATGATGAGCTGAATGACCTCATTCTGAGCTGTAGGACTTTTCTGTCCATGATTACATTTTAAGAAAAAAATAGATATATTTCTAGAAGCTAAACGTTTAAAAGTTTCAAGGGTATGCAAAGAGAGCAAGATCAGCCATGATCATGTTAAATAGCTGAGCAGGCACAAAGTGCCGAATGGCTTAGACCTGCCCTCTTTTTAATGTTTTTCTGTTGATAATTCATGAGGAAGTGATGGCCTAGTGGTATTATTGCTGGACTGTTAATCCAGAAACCCAGGTAATGCTCTGGGTACCTGGGTTGGAATCCCACCATGGCAGATGATAGAATTGGAATTCAATAAAAATCTGGAATTAAGAATCTTATGATGACCATGAAAATCATTGTCAATTGTCAGAATAACCTATCTGGCTCACTGATGTCCTTTAAGGAAGGAAACTGCCATCCTTACCTGGTCTGGCCTACATGTGACTCCAGACCCACAGCAATGTGGCTGACTCTGAACTGCCCTCTGGGCAATTAGGAATGAGTAATAAATACTGGCCTGGTCAGCGATATCCTCATCCCATGAATGAATGAAAAAAGCGAGGTGCTAAAAAAAATTCCAACCAGCAGACAGTTTCCCCCCTTCATTTCCATTAAAGGGTCTTTCTAGGATTCCTTGATATGACACATGCACTGATCATGTCCTCCACAGTATCCTCAGGACCTGCTGGCAGCACCACAAACACTGAACTCCTCTAAACAGCCAACACCAATGTGGCCATCCTCCTGCAAAGCAAAATGCACTTGGCAGATCATGTTTCCTGAATGGACATCAGTCAACTTCCTCAGAAAGAAATATCAAGAGCTAACCACCAGTAAACAGAACAAAGGGGCCCACCCTAACATTTCAAAGGTCCTTTCAGGAAGCCCTTCTCACTGTTTCACATTGACCATCGTCAGCCCACAGATTGTGATGTTTGGAGATGTTACATGGAGAGTGTTACAGGGACCTTTGAGACTGAGTAAAGAGCAAGCATGTTAGAGAAAAAGAGGAGCAATCCAATTGGCCCCAGCACCAACTGGGTCTTCACTTGTACCCACTGTGGAAGAATCTACTGGTCATGGATAGGCCTGACTAGTTATCAATGAGTTTGCAACCAGTAAACATAACACATCTAAAATCTTCGTCAATGCAGAAATAACAAGAAAGAGACATAGTCACTCTCAGGTCACCATTGTAATTCAATTTTTTTATGTCCATGTTCAGATCAAGGCTGTAATGTGGTCAGGGGGTGAGTGTACTGGCAGAACCCAAAACAGTGAGGAGGTTATTGTCAAGTGCTCGGCTTAAAATTGGCTTAACAGCGGGAGATGGAGGGGGATGGTGGAGGGCTGTATTTCAGACTGAAGGCCTGTGACCAGCAGTGTTGCACAGGGATCGGAGCTGGGTCCACTTTTGTTTGAGATTTATATAAATTATTTAGATCAGAATGTACAAAGTACAGTTAGTAAGTTTGAGGATGACACAAAGATTAATGGTGTAGTGGACAGTGAAGAAGGTTATCTAAGATTACAAAGAGATCTTGATCAGTTGGGTCAATGGGCTGAAGAGGGGCAAATAACTTTAAATTTAAACTTGGACATTGTGAGGTATTGCACTTTGGTAAAACAAACAAAGATAAGATTTATACAATTAAAGGTAGGGCCTTGGGCAGTGTTGTAGAACAGAGTCCCAGGGGTTCAGATACATAATTCTTTGAAGTTCGCATCACATACAGATGGGGTGGTTAAGAGGGCATTTAGCACGCTTGCCTTCATTGCTCAGACGTTTGAATAAAAGAGTTGGGAGTTATTGTGTACAGTTTTGGGCCCCATATCTCAGGAAGGATGTACTGGCCCTGGAGCGGGTTCAGAGAAAGCTCACGAGAATGGTCCCAGGAATAAAAAGCTTAACATATGAGGAATGTTTGAGGACCCTGGCTCTATACTCGATGGAGTTTAGAAGGATGAAGGGGAATCTAAATGAAACTAAGAGAATACTGAATTGCCTGGACAAATTGGATGTTGGGAAGATGTTTCCATTGGTAGGAGAGACTAGGACCCGAGGTCACAGCCATAGAGTAAAGGGAAGATTTTTTAGAACGGAGAGAAGGATAAGCTTCTTCAGCCAGAGTGTGGTGAATCTATGGAACTCACTGCCACAGAAGGCTGTGCAGGGCAGGTCATTAAGTATATTTAAGACTGAGACAGATAGGTTCTTGATTATCAAGGGGATCAAGGGTTGCGGGGAGAAAGTGGGAGAACGGGGTTACTTATCAGCCATGATTGAATGGTGGAGCAGACTCAATGGGCTGAATGACCTAATTTCTGCTCCTGTGTCGAGGTTGTACAGGATGCTGATGAGGCCTCTGCTGCAGTACTATGTCCAGTTCTGATCTCCCTGTTATAGGGAGGACATTATTAAGGTGGAGTGAGTTCAGAAGAGATTTACCAGGGTATTGCTGGAAATGGAGGGTTCAAGTTAAGGAGGGGGGGAAAGGCTGGGACTTCTTTCACTGGAGCGTAGGTGGTGAAGAGGTGACCTTAGAGAGGTTTATAAAGTAACAACAGGTATAGATAAGATGAATGGCAGGTGCCTTTTCCTTAGGGTGTGGTATTTCAAGAGTAGGGGGCATATTTTTAAGGAGAGGAGAAAGATTTACAAAAGACAAGAGGGGCATTTTTTTAAAAACACAGAGCATTGATCGTGTGTGGTATCAACTTCCAGAGGAAGTGGTGGATGTGGGTACAGTTACAATGTTTAAAAGATATTTAGATAAGAAATTAATAAGAAAAATGTTTGGAGGAATATATGGGCTAAGCGCAAGCAGGAGGGACGAGTTTAGCTTGAGATTATGGTCGGATTGGGCTGGTTGAACCAAAGGGTGTCAGCATAACTAAATCCACCACCATTAACAACTTGAGGACATCATTGTCCAGAACTGAACTGGACTTGCCATATAAATACTGTGGCTGTATGAACAGCTCAGAGGCTAGAAATCCTGCAGTGAGTAATTCATCTCCTGACTGCCCAAAGCCTGTCCACTGACTACAAGGTACATGTCAGGAAGCGTTATGGAATACTCCCCACTTTCCTGGATGAGCGTAGCTCCAAAACTGGCAGTTTTTTGCCAATATGAGGCAAAAAGCGAGTCACTATAGATGGAGACAACAAGGTGCAGGGCTGGATGAACACAGCAGGCCAAGCAGCATCATAGGAGCAGAGAGGCTGACGTTTCGGGCCTAGACCCTTCATCAGAAAAGGGGGAGGGGAAGGGGGTTCTGAAATAAATAGGGAGAGATTGGGAGGCGGATAGAAGATGGATAGAGGAGAGGATAGGTGGAGAGGAAACAAACAGGTCGAAGAGGCGGGGATGGGGCCAGTAAACCGCCATCTGCAATCCGACCCCACCACCAAAGACGCCATCTGCAATCCGACCCCACCACCAAAGAACCACCCACGCCCTCCACCTCCGCCAGAACTTCCAATTCCCCGGTCCCCACCACCTCATCTTTACCATGGACGTCCAGTCCCTCTACACCTGCATTCCCCATGCAGATGGCCTTAAGGCCCTCCGCTTCTTCCTGTCCCGCAGGCCCGACCAGTCCCCCTCCACTGACACCCTCATCCGCTTAGCCGAACTCGTCCTCACACTCAACAACTTCTCTTTCAATTCCTCCCACTTCCTACAGACAAAGGGGGTGGCCATGGGTACCCGCATGGGCCCAAGCTATGCCTGCCTCTTTGTAGGTTACGTGGAACAATCCCTCTTCCGTACCTACACTGGCCCTAAACCCCACCTCTTCCTCTGTTACATCGATGACTGTATCGGCGCCGCCTCGTGCTCCCACGAGGAGCTCGAACAGTTCAGCCACTTCACTAACACCTTCCACCCCAACCTTAAGTTGACCTGGACCATCTCTAACACCTCTCTCCCCTTCCTGGACCTCTCGGTCTCCATATCGGGCAGCCACCTAGAAACCGATATTCATTTCAAGCCCATTGACTCCCACAGCTACCTAGAATACTCCTCCTCCCACCCACCTTCCTGCAAAAATGCTATCCCCTATTCCCAATTCCTTCGCCTCCGCCGCATCTGCTCCCAGGATGAGGCATTCCACTCCCGTACATCTCAGTTGTCCTCGTTTTTCAAGGACCGTAACTTCCCCCACTCAGTGCACGAGAACGCCCTCAACCGTGTCTCCCACATCTCCCGCAACTCATCCCTCACACCCCGTCCACGCAATAAGAACCAAAAAAGAATTCCCCTCGTCCTCACGTACCACCCCACCAACCTCCGGATCCAACGCATCATCCTCCGACACTTCCGCCATCTGCAATCCGACCCCACCACCAAAGACATCTTTCCCTCCCCACCCTTATCTGCTTTCCGGAGGGACAACTCTCTCCGTGACTCCCTTGTCCGCTCCACACTCCCCTCCAGCTCCACCACACCCGGCACTTTTCCCTGCAACCGCAGGAAGTGCTACACCTGCCCCCATACCTCCTCCCTCACCCCCATCCCAGGCCCCAAGAAGACTTTCCACATCAAGCAGATGTTCACCTGCACATCTGCCAATGTGGTATACTGCATCCGCTGTACCCGGTGTGGCTTCCTCTACATCGGGGAAACCAAGCGGAGACTCGGGGACCGCTTTGCAGAACACCTACGCTCGGTTCGCAACAAACAACTGCACCTCCCAGTCGCGAACCATTTCAACTCCCCCTCCCATTCCTCAGACGACATGTCCATCCTGGGCCTCCTGCAGTGCCACAACGATGCCACCCGAAGGTTGCAGGAACAGCAACTCATATTCCGCTTGGGAACCCTGCAGCCCAATGGTATCAATGTGGATTTCACAAGTTTCAAAATCTCCCCTCCCCCCACCGCATCCCAAAACCAGTCCAACTCGTCCCTGCCTCCCTAACCTGTTCTTCCTCCCACCTATCCCCTCCTCCCACCCCAAGCCGCACCTCCATCTCCTACCG
>NW_025968332.1:14514-14983 GCF_021869965.1 Rhincodon typus
CTTTCCACATCAAGCAGATGTACACCTGCACATCTGCCAATGTGGTATACTGCATCCGCTGTGGCTTCCTCTACATCGGGGAAACCAAGCGGAGACTCGGGGACCGCTTTGCAGAACTCCTACGCTCGGTTCGCAATAAACAACTGCACCTCCCAGTCGCGAACCATTTCAACTCCCCCTCCCATTCCTCAGACGACATGTCCATCCTGGGCCTCCTGCAGTGCCACAACGATGCCACCCGAAGGTTGCAGGAACAGCAACTCATATTCCGCTTGGGAACCCTGCAGCCCAATGGTATCAATGTGGATTTCACAAGTTTCAAAATCTCCCCTCCCCCTACCGCATCCCAAAACCAGTCCAGCTCGTCCCTGCCTCCCTAACCTGTTCTTCCTCCCACCTATCCCCTCCTCCCACCTCAAGCTGCACCTCCATCTCCTACCGACCAACCTCATCCCGCCCCCTTGACCTG
>NW_025968332.1:15083-25000 GCF_021869965.1 Rhincodon typus
CACCTTTACTGGCCCCATCCCCGCCTCTTCAACCTGTTTGTTTCCTCTCCACCTATCCTCCCCTCTGTCCATCTTCTATCCGCCTCCCACTCTCTCCCTATTTATTTCAGAACCCCCTTCCCCTCCCCCTTTTCTGATCAAGGGTCTAGGCCCGAAACGTCAGCCTCTCTGCTCCTATGATGCTGCTTGGCCTGCTGTGTTCATCCAGCCCTGCACCTTGTTGTCTTGGATTCACCAGCATCTGCAGTTCCAACTATCACTATAGATGGACATAGTAGGAACTGCAGATGCTGGAGAATCTGAGATAACATGGTATAGAGCTGAATGAACACAGCAGGCCAAGCATCTTCTATCCGCCTCCCCCTCTCTCCCTATTTATTTCAGAACCCCCTTCCCCTCCCCCATTTCTGAAGAAGGGTCTCGGCCTGAAACGTCAGCCTTTCTGCTCCTCTGATGCTGCTTGGCCTGCTGTGTTCATCCAGCTCTACACCTTGTTATCTCACTATAGATGGAATAGCCTAACATCTATTGTTGGAAAAACAATGGTATCAATTATTAAGGAATTAATAGCAGCACATTTGGAATTCAGAGTCTAATAAAGTACAGTCAGCATGGTTTCATGAAAGGAAGATCTGGTTTTCTGAATTTGTGCCTGTACTATTCCTACTTCATATGGTCTTATGGTCCAACAACACTCATGAAACTTGATGCAATTCAAGAAAAAAAAAAACAGCCTACTTGATTGGCACCACATACATCGCTCCCTCCACCATCGATGCTCAAGAAGAATGCAGCTCACCGCAAAGGCAACTAGAGAGAAGCAATTAAATGCTGGCCCAACCAGCGATGCCCACAACTCATGAACGATTAATAAAAACACTCCTAGGACAGTCCAACATGGAGTTAGATACGGAGCAAAGATTCTTCTAAATACCCTATCAAACACCCATCAAGAGGGCACAGCATGAATAAGGTAAAGAAATTAGTTTCCCTGGAGTTGACTTTACATTCCCTCCCAGTTAGCTAGAGCTCTTGAAACACCACTGAAACACTATGGGGTATTTACGAATTCTGAAGCTTGTCAATTGAGCCTTTGAAACCCAGGCATTTAACCCCTATGGTCCTTGTATCACAGACACCCGTTGGTCTTCAACTTAACAAACATCATCTCATAACTGAGCAAAGTGAACATACCTCATGGAAGCCATGCACCGTCAGAATGCTACGTACCAGCCTGCTCTCGGTGCGTACAATCTTGTACGCCAAGTGATAGCGTTCTACAAGAAAAGGAACACATTACAATCAATGAAATCTGACACAGTTATATGACTGCATTAATTAATGCTAATTCAGCCTTAGGTTTTATCACAGGAAGCAATGACGCTTCAGTGACTTGGCCTCCACAATCTCACGTGAGAGAATTCCAGAGTCACTATTCACTTAGTAAAGAAATTTCTCTTCATTTCAATCTTAAAATGGCCAATCCTGTATCAAGAGAGCATGGCCTTTGCTCTGGATGACCTTGCTGGGGAATATGCAAACAACTGAGCATTAGTGAAACATTATCCCAACATCCAATCTGAACAACTCTTACTGAATTTTTAAAATTTCAAGAAGATCCACTCCCATTATTCCAAACTCCAGTGAATACTCCTGTCATAAAACAGATCTGTCATCCCAGGAAGCTAGTGAACTTTTGCTGCACTCCCTCTATATTCTTTCCTGGACAACAAAGATCAAAACCGCACACAATTATCCAGATGTGCTCTCACCAAGGACCTGTTAAGCTGCATTAAGGTCCCCTTGCACTGAAGGCTAACACACAATTTGCCTTCTGCACCTGCATGCTTGCTTTCAGTGACAGGTGTACAAGGACACCCACATCCCTTTGTGTACCAACATTTCCCAATCTATCACAACTGCAATCATTCTCTTGTTTTTCCTACAAGTGGATACCTGCATACTTACTCAACTTGTCTAAATTGCCTTTAAGATTCTTTACAATCTCCATACTACTCACATCCCACCTGGCTTTATGTCATAATCAAGCTTGAAAGTAACACATTTTATTCCCGCATCCAAAATCATTGAATATACTGCAAATATATTGATCTGATCCTACTGTTCATCATCTTCCACATTGGAGGAAATGGATTACATAGGTGAATGGCTTTTTCCTAATGTGTGGTTTCTTCTAGAATTACAATGGGTTTTATTATCACATCAATGTAGTGAAAAGTTTACAAAGTCACCGCTTACAGCTCCATCTTAGGTACAAAAGGTTCCTAGGTATGGAATCTTTAAAAAAACTAGAAAAATCAAATAAGAAGTTCAACATTGCAATCCTTGAAGCAGACTGCACCAGAACCTCACCTCCAGACCGTGCCTGGACCTCACCTCTGTGACCCAATGAGTCCCTGCTGTGGTCTACCACAGCCCCGCTACAGGCACTAAGCTATGCCACAGCCAACGGTCCGCTGAGTTCCTGAGTCCAGGCTCTGGGCCTACTGAGGCCAGGAGTCCTTGATCCCACCACTGCTGCTGCCAAAGACCCTCCAACACCACTCAGCTTCCCACAAAGTCAAAAGAAAGAAAGAAAAAGTAGGAAACGGAGAGAGAGAGAAGAGAGAGAGAGAGGGAGGGATAAGACTGGCCCCTAACATTCCCTACTATGCCGGCGCCACCATCTTGGCTTAACAAGGACAGTTGTGATTTGATTTGATTTATTATTGTCACATGTACCCAGGTGCAGTGAAAAGTTCTGTTTTGCGTGCAGTACAGGCAAATCATACCGTAGAAAGTGCATAAGGGTAATAGAACAGGGCAAGGAATACAATGTTAGGCTGCACAGAAGGTGCACCGAGACCAAGGTCAACGTTAGATTTGAAATTTGAGAGGTCCATTCAGAAGTCTAACAACAGCAGGGAAGAAGCTTAATTGAATGTGTTGACATGTGTGTTTTAAGTTTTTGTATCCTCTGCCTGACAGAAGAGGTTGGAACAGATTATAACTTTGGGGGGTGTCGTTTGATTATGTCGGCTGCCTTTCTCGCGCAGCGAGAAGTATAGAGGGAGTCAATGGATGGAAGGTTGCATAGATGAGATGCATAGAAAGTTAACAGGCCGAATCTTTTTCCCAGAATTGAAGTGTCCAATACAAGGTGGCATGCATTTAAAGTTAGAGGGGGAAAATTCAAAGGAGACATGAGGGGTAAGTTGTTTTTTTATTACACAGAGAGGTAGGAGTCTGGAACACACTGCCAGGGGTGGTGGAGGTGGAGGTGGAGGGAGATACAATAGGGACATTTAAGGGACTTTTAGATAAGCACATGGACATGCAAGGAATGGGGGGGATATGGACTAAAGACAGGCAGAAGTGATTCATTTCACTTGACATCATGATGGGCACAAAATTGTAGACCAAAGGGCCCATTCCTGTGCTGTACAGTTCTATGTTCTAAGATTGGCTTGCACGATGGACTGGGCTGTGTTCACATCTTTCTGTAGTTTCTTACGGTCCTGGGAGAGGAATTGCCATAACAAGCCACGATACATTCAGATAGAATGCTTTCTATGGTGCATCTATAAAATTGGTAAGAGTCTTTATGGACATGATGAAATTCCTTAGCCTCCTGAGGAAGTACAGATATCGTTGTGCTTTCTTGACCACCGCATCAACATGGGTAGACCAAGACAGATTATTGGTGATTATCACTCCTAGGAACTTGACGATATTGACCATCTCTACCTCAGCTCCACTGGTGTGGATAGGGGTGTGCCCTCCACCTTGCTTCCTTAAGTCAATGACCAGTTCTTCAGTTTTGCTGACTTCGAAGGAGAGATTGTTACCTTCACACCACATCACCAAGTACTCTAACTCTTTCCTGTATTCTTTCTCATCATTGTTTGATATCTGGCCTACAATGGTAGTGTTGTCAGCGAGCTTGCAGATGGAGTTAGGATAAAACTTGGCCACATGTTCATGTGTACAGCGAGTAAACTAAGGGGCTGAGTACGCAGAGTTGCAGGGCGCTGGTGTTGAGGATTATCGCGGAGGAGGTGCTGTTGCCTATTCTCACCAAATGCAGTCTGTTGGCCAGGAAGTCAAGGATCTAGTTGCAGACGGCACAGCAGAAACTAGGTCTCAGAGTTTGAAGATTAGTTTAGTTCAAATTATAGAGTTGAAGGCAGAGCTGTAGTCATCGAGTAGGAGCTTGATGTAGGTATCCTTGTTATCCAGATATTCCAGGGATGAGCATAGGGGCAGGGAGATGGCATCTGCCATGGACCTTATTGTATTCCTCAGGGCTTAGAATCCTATACAAAGTCGGAACGAAAATAAAGTAGGCACAAAAGATTAAAAGGAAGAGGTCAAGAAGATTAAAGCCATGGTCAAAGAGATTTCTGATAAGGAGGCTTTGAAATACAGAGATACAAGTATCAATGTGAACTATCCTTTTCAAATATGTTGTAGCTTTTGACAGTGGAACAAATCTTAATTTAGAAATGCTTATGATGTTCAAGAAATATACACAGGGACCCACATGAAAGTTATAAAGGTGGCAATATTCAAAATATTAAAAGTGTTGATAGATTACATCAATTCACTGCTCAATGAAGCTACTAACAGTTTCTCAAACTAAAACTCCACACAAATATACACTGTCCACAAATATTGCATTAATAGGATGAATCTGACTCTAGAGCTTGCTTTTCTTATTCTGGAGAAGTCTTCTGCAAATTATAGACAAAGACACCTTAGCTCACTCTGACAAGTATCTGATTAATCAGACTTCACAGTAATCCTACATACCTCCAATTAAGCGTAAGGTGCTGTCCTTCGTCACAATGCCGTCTGCATAGAAAACCAAGATAGGTACCATCTGATTGATGCCTGTCCACTGAATGCATGGGTGGTCACTAAAACATAAAATTCATTTCAGAATAATGCAAACTTCCTCCATTAAAAATCCCACCCTCATCCCCCAGGAATAAACAGACGAGGAGGCCATTCAATCCATCACATTACCTCTTCAATTGGAATTTTTCACTCTAATTCCATCTCTGTCTTTGCTCCACATACTTCCAAAGTTCTTCCTCAGAACCAAAGATTTTATAGGACAGAGAGAAGTGATTTGGCCTTTTGAATTTGTCCCGGCTCATGTCTGTTGTCACTTAATACTAACATCACAACCACGTTGCTCATTTAGATGTGTTATTTAGTCTTCCCCGAAAAGATACAATGGTCTCTGCTTCAGTTACCTCCTATAAGAAAAACTTGCCATGCTCCAACACCTAATAAAATTTCCTCTTTTCACATAGTCATGCTGCTTGAGAACTGCAGCAGACAGTTTCTTCACTCTCATTGAGTCAAAGCCCCAGAGCTTGCTCCCCAACAGCATTGTGGGTCTACCTACAGCACATTGGCTAGAAACATAGAAGATGCAAGCAGTAGGCCGCCATTCGTCCCTTCAAGCCTGATCGTCCAACTCAATGGTCTAATCCTGCTTTCTCCCCATAGTGCCATATCTAGCCACCTCTTGAATACATTCAATGTTTTGGCATCAACTACTTCCTGTGGTAATGAATTCCACAGGCTCACCACTCTTTGGGTGAAGAAATGTCTCCTCATCTCCATCTTAAATGGTCTACCCCGAATCCTCAGACTGAGACCTCTGGACACACCAACCATTGGGAACATTCTCCTTGTCTCTTCTCTGTCTAGTCCTGTTAGAATTTTGTAAGTCTTTATGAGATACCCCTCAATCATTTGAACTCCAGTAAAAATAATCTTAACCTAGTCAATATCTCTACAGCAGTTCAAGAAGGCAGCTTACCACCACCTTCTCAAAGGCAATTAGGAATGGGCAATAAATGCTGGCGCAGCCAGCAACCCCCATATTCCATGAGTGACTGAAGAAAAGACAAGCTTAACATGAAGAAGAAGTGCAAAATTATCCAAGACAAATCAAAATATTTTCTTATTAGCAAGAGTCTCAGATCTCAAATAATTGAGCCATTATGACAAAGGAGCTGGTTATTCAGCAGGTTCCAGCTCACTACCATTCCCTACATAAAATTGTTCTTCCTTATGTCCACTAGAATTCCAAGTCCAAAACTTAAATTTGTGTTCCCTTGTCCTTATACTATCAGCGAATGGAGACAACCCTCCTCCAAAGCAGTTACAATCCTGCATACATCTATCAAATCTACTTCCAATCTCTATACTTCCAATCCCTTGCTTTTCCAATACAAACTTGTTGCTAAAATCATTCATTTCTGGAAACTATTCTGATGAATCTCCTTTGCACCCTCTGAAGGGTGCTCATATGCTTCTTAAAGTGCAGGACTAGAACCAGGCCTAGTGCTCTCATTCAGGCCTAACATAACTTCCCTGTTTTTGTACTCAATTTCTCTACTTATGAAAACCAAGATTGAATGCACTTTGCAAATCGTTCTCTCAATATGTTCTACCACCTTCAAAAGATTAATGCACATAAGCATCAAAAAAAAAGTCGAGGAACAACAGTCTACCATCCTCCAGACCAAAAAATATCACTTCCCAAAACTAATGGCTTTCTGTCATTATGCAAAGTTTTTTACGAAACCAACATTGACTTATCTATTCCACAAGGCTCAATTTTGTGCTCTAGCCTTTTATGTGGAACTGTGCCAAAGCCTTGCTTAAAATCCATTGCATTCCCTTCATCAACCTTTCTACTACTCTAAAAACAGAAATCAATTGGATTAGTCAAGCACAATCTGACTTTTCCAAGTCTATGATAAAGATAACAAGATGTAGAGCTGGATGAACACAGTAGGCCAAGCAGCATCAGAAGAGCAGGAAGGCTGACGTTTCGGGCCTAGACCCTTCTTCAGAAATGTTGGGTCTCCTTAACTAACTCAAACCTCTCCAACTTACTAATGATTATCACTGGAACCCCATGGTGCTGTTCTGGAGACAAAGATTTGAATTCTACCATGGCAGAGGAATTGGCTTTCAGCCCATCAAACCTTTCCTGCTGTTCAATACAATCATGGCTGGTCAAACACTTCAAATGACTCCACCCACTCCAACCCCAAAATGTTACTGGTAATCAGAAGTCTATCAATCTCCACCTTAAACATATTCAAAGATTGAGCCTCCATAGCCCTCTTTCACAGAACTGAGTAAAACTAAAATTCTCCTCATCTCAGACTTGGCATTTCCTTTTATTTTTAAATTGTGCCCCTGGCTGTCGGCTTCACAACCAGGGGAAATAATCTTACTTGCATCAACTTGAAAACCAACATCCCAATCATTTCTCTCCACGCAAAGGGTAGTGAAAATTAGAAATCTCTCTTTCCCCAAAAAGACTGAGAACTGCCTGAGTCAATGGAAGCTTTCAAGGTAATGATCAATAAATGTATAAAAGGGCAAGGTTATCAAGGGCTCCTGGTAATGGAAAACCCTAAAATTATTTCAACAGAGAGAAGGTCGATGAATTAAAATTGGCTAATAATATTTCTCAAGCGCAATTATCAAGAAAATTGATCAAAGCACAGTCTAAACCTTTTCAGCATTTTCTTCTCCCTAGTTCTCTAGCTCTTTAGGTGATTTGGGTAGAGTGTGCTGGGCACGGGGTTGGGGTCTGGTAGCAATAGAAGAGAACAACTCCAATGTTTTTTTTTAAAAATGTTCTTGAATCCCATGCAAAGAGACCATCTCAAGGTAGCAATCAAGTACAGGATCCCCAACTGGCCTGCTTCTCTCAGGAGCCCAATAACACTGGGGCCAGTTGTTATGAAAGGTCTTATAAAAGCTAAGAGATGAGGCAAGAGTGGATATTGCACTGCTGGAAAATGAGGCTGGAGAAATAGTAATGGGGACCAAAGGAATGGCAGAGGAACTGAACAGGCACTTTGCATCAGTCTTCATGATGGAAGACAACAGTGATATACCAGAACTTCAAACAAGTCAGGGGATAGAGGTAAGTACAGTAGCCATTACTAAGGTTAAGGTGCTTAGGAAGCTGAAAGATGTGAAGTTGGATAAATCAAACAGAAGGACTATACACCCTTGGAGAAAATAGTTGAGGATATTGTGGAGGCATTATTGTGGTGATCTTTCTGGAGTCAGGGAGGGCCCCAGAGAACTGAAAAATGGCAAATGTAACATCCCCGAGGAGGTGGAAGATGGGAAATTACAGCCGGGGCTCGGTCGCTGGTAAGATTTTGGAGTTGTTACAAAGTTGCGTAGAATACTCATGAATTGGAAGGCAGGAAGTTAGAACTTGTTTGTGGAAAAGATAGAGGGGAAAAGCAGTTCCTGGTCCCTTTAAAAGATTGTGCTTTGTCTGTGCTCAGAAGTTTACAAGTACTTTACGGACAGTCCTAAAATGAAACAAGTGTTTCAAAAGGCCTTACAGTTGGCAGGCAAAACAGCAGTCTTGTTTTGATGTTTTGACAAAAAGCTGGACTCAGCCAATTAATTGAAATCAAGCACTCAGCAACTGAAAGCCAATTGAATTTAAAACTGATTGATCTCAGGTTGTCAAAACAATCATATTATAAGAAACTGATGAGTCATGGAGGGGGGATAATACAAGAGGGTTTTTGAAAATCGGTGCGACGGCCAACTGCCATCTGAAGTGAAAGTAAATCCGCCAACTGAGAAATAAATCTAGCTCTCACACAATATCATTAAGCTCTCTAAAAAAGAACACCAAAGGTACCATGGCACTTTAGCCAAGAGTCCTCACAGAAGAAATTACAGAGAAAACATCCTTGACACCAAGATCAGCAGAAAAATGGCTGGAGAGACAGTGGAGAAGGCAAAGCAGTCCCGAAGGCACATTCGGTGTAAGCTTTGAGAGACTAAGTTTTAATTTATTGTTTTCTTATTACTTGGATTTTTACAGGTGGGATCTGTGTTTATTGGAACAGCATACAATTAGAATCTTGTTGTATTAGAAAATAGTCAGTAGTTACAGACGAATTGTTCAGTTAGTTAGTAGTTCTGTTAATTTGTTCACTGTTAGGGTTAAATAAATAATTAGTTACTTGTTGCTTATAAAGTGAGCATCAGGGATTCCTTTCATTTAACTATTCTTTTAACAGATTACGAGGGGCAAGGTGAGCTTCTCTGGGTGTTTCAGATAACAGATTGGGGCTGGTGTTTCAGGTTAATTAGAAGAGTTCGACCTTCCCCTTCTCCATAACAGATTAAAAATGAGATTGTGGTGCACTTGGAAGTACAAGGTAAAATAGGGCTGAGTCAGCACAGCTTTGTTAAGGGGAAGTCATGCCTGACAAATCATTTTGAATTCTTTGAGGAGGTAAAGAAGAGCCATTGGAAACGATCTATTTGAATTTCCAGAAAGCCTTTGACAAGGTGTCATATTGGAGGCTGCCAAGAAAAATAAGAGCCCATGATGTTAGGAGCAAGGTGCTGGCATGGATAGAGGTTTGGCTGACTGCCAGAGCCAGAGAGTAGAGATAAAGAGGTCTTTTTCAGGATGACAGCTGGTGACTAGTGGAGTTCCACAGGAGTCCACAACCATTTGCTTTCTACATTAACAATCCAGATGAAAGAACTGAGGGTATTGTTGCAAAGTCTGCAGATGACATAAAGACAAATGGAGGGACAGGAAGTGTTGAGGATGCAGGAAGACTGCAGAAAGACTTGGACAGGCTACGGGAGGGAACAAAAGAAGTGGCAGACAGAATACAATGTGGCAAAGTGTGAGGTTATGCACGCTGGTAATAAGAAGAGGCATAAACCATTTTCTAAATAGGGAAAGGCTTCAGAAATCTGAAGTACAAAAGGGACTTGGAACTCTAGTTCAAGATTCTCTCAAGATTAACACGCTGGTTCAGTCAGTAGTTACGAGGGAAAATGAAATGCAAGCATTCATTTTGAGAGGACCGGAAATATAA
>NW_025968333.1:0-25000 GCF_021869965.1 Rhincodon typus
CGTGACCCCTAGTAATTGAGTCCCCCACTCTGGGGGAAAAAGCTTCTTGCTATCCACCCTGCTTATACCTCTTATGATTTTGTAGACCTCAATCAGGTCCCCCCTCAACCTCCGTCTTTCTAATGTAAATAATCCTAATCTACTCAACCTCTCTTCATAGCTAGCGCCCTCCATACCAGGCAACATCCTGGTGAACCTCCTCTGTACCCTCTCCAAAGCATCCACATCCTTTTGGTAATGTGGTGACCAGAACTGTACGCAGTATTCCAAATGTGGTTGAACCAAAGTCCTATATAACTGTAACATGACCTGCCAACTCTTGTACTCAATACCCCGTCCGATGAATGAAAGCATGCCGTATGCCTTCTTGACCAC
Source organism: Rhincodon typus (assembly GCF_021869965.1). Lineage (NCBI taxonomy): Eukaryota > Metazoa > Chordata > Chondrichthyes > Orectolobiformes > Rhincodontidae > Rhincodon > Rhincodon typus. The sequence goes on from NW_025968333.1 coordinate 376, forward strand.
TCTATCGACCTGCGTTGCCACCTTCAGGGTACAATGGACCTGAACACCCAGATCTCTCTGTGCATCAATTTTCCCCAGGGGTTTTCCATTTACCGTATAGTTCGCTCTTGAATTGGATCTTCCAAAATGCATTACCTCGCATTTGCCTGGATTGAACTCCATCTGCCATTTCTCCACCCAACTCTCCAATCTATCTATCTTCTGCTGCATTCTCTGACAGTCCCCTTCACTATCTGCTACTCCACCAATCTTAGTGTCATCTGCAAACTTGCTAATCAGACCATCTATACCTTCCTCCAGATCATTTATGTATATCACAAACAACAGTGGTCCCAACACGGATCCCTGTGGAACACCACCGGTCACAGTTCTCCATTTTGAGAAACTCCCTTCCACTACAACTCTCTGTCTCCTGTTGCCCAGCCAGTTCTCTATCCAACTAGCAAGTACACCCTGGACCCCATGCGACCTTACTTCCTCCATCAGCCTACCATGGGGAACCTTATCAAATGCCTTACTGAAGTCCATGTATATGACATCTACAGCCCTTCCTTCATCTATCAACTTTGTCACTTCCTCAAAGAATTCTATCAAGTTGGTAAGACATGACCTTCCCTGCACAAAACCATGCTGCCTATCACTAATAAGCCCATTTTCTTCCAAATGTAAATAGATCCTATCCCTTAGTATCTTCTCCAGCAGCTTCCCTACCACTGACGTCAGGCTCACCGGTCTATAATTTCCTGGATTATCCTTGGTACCCTTCTTAAACAAGGGGACAACCTTAACAATTCTCCAGTCCTCGGGGGCCTCACCCGTGCTCAAGGATGCTGCAAAGATATCTGTTAAGGCCCTAGCTATTTCCTCTCTTGCTTCCCTCAGTAACCTGGGATAGATCCCATCCGAACCTGGAGACTTGTCCACCCTAATGCCTTTTAGAATACCCAACACTCCCCCCCCCCCCCCCCCTTATGCTGACTTGACCTAGAGTAATCAAACATCTATCCCTAACCTCAACATCCGTCATGTCCCTCTCCTCAGTGAATACCAATGCAAAGTACTCATTAAGAATCTCACTCATTTTCTCTGACTCGAGAAATAATTTATAGAGGCAAGAAAAATAAAATAAACATTTAGGTTCTGTTAGGCTGCCTGTACTAGCTCCAGGAAAACTGTTCATATGATAATTGTGCAAATAGATTTTAGCTAGGATTTGTTGAACCGTTGCAAGACTGAACACAGTCTGGACACAGTTTTGTGATTACACCCAAAATTGTAATTACATGAATCTGACAAAGGAAAGAAGTTGCTTTAATGTAATGTCTTTCACATTTTGGATGCCCTAGCTGATCACAGTTGATGCAATACTTTGGAGTGCCATCTCTGTTGTAACATCCTGACTAGAGCTATGGGATTGGTTGGTGCTGGTTAACGGGATAGGATTATGGGTTTAGTGCGAGTTGTGACTTGTTTTGTAGCTAGGGCTAGTAAGGGTTAAGATGATCAAGGTTTGGTTCATTTCGTTAGCAATACAGTTCTGGCAATCTGAAATGAAAGCAGAAAATGGTGGAAATATTTGGAGATCTGGCAATATCAGATGAAAGTAATTGACCTATAATGTTAACTCATCTCTATTCAGCTCCTCCTTATGCCCCCGTGTCATTCCCTGGTGCCTTTAATAAATCACTTCACTCAGCATTAATTACTAGCTCCCCTAAAGATCCAAAATACCTTCAGGCGATGTCCATAGTCTCCTCTACGAGAAACAGGCTTTGCTCCTGAAGTTTCTCCTAACAAACCCTGCCTCAGTGCCGTGATGCCCTATCCATGGCACATTGTACAAACTGCAGAACAGGGTGGGCCCATTGTCACAGCCTTACATTCACATTCTTTCGCAATCCCTGTTCCACCCTCTTTTACTGCACTCTCACGGTCAGCATCACAGCATTCTGTTACTTCAGCAGAAATCTGAAGTATTGACCTTAACTGAGAGCTTTTGTACCTGAATTGTGCAGTTGTCAGGCAACCAAATATGACAGACGACATTGAGAATTTTGGTCCATAACTCTGTGCTTCATTAAAATATCATGTTCAGATCTCATTTTATATTAATATTTTGGAGTTTCTACCCACTAGAAAGCTGCTGTGTCAGAGACAAACTCCTGGGCTGCAATCGCTCACAACATTACAACTGCAGCTCCATTGTCACCATATCTGCATTCAATAAGCCATTCAAAAACTATCCTGGAATTGGTTATATTCCTTCTTCATGTTTGCCTGTCTCATTTTCTCTCTCCTTTCCTGCTGTGTCTCTGTTTCTTCTTTGATTGTGTATTTCTGCCTTTGTGCCTCATGTATTATATATCTTTCCTGCATCCTACACTGGAGATGAGCCTTTTTTTTTTGGCCAGATATGGCCACCTCCAGAGCAGCTGGGGGTCCTGCTTGACACTGTCCCCACTGCACATGATGTTTAGGGATATTCTTTCTCCCAGCTCAGGTCCCCTCCACTTTAATCATTTGGGACAGGAACAATCAGCTGACACAGGGTGACATGAAAGGAATACATTGTAAATGGAGTGTAAAAGTTGGGAATTTTAACACCTGTGATGTGTCTAGTTACAGCTAATATTTGATTTAGTCTATCCATAATGTAAAATAGCTCAGGTAATGTTTCATAGCATCATAGAATCCCTACAGTGTGGAAGCAGGACATTTGGCCCATCGAGTCACAAAGGACCCTCCAAAGGACATCCCATCCAAACCTCTTCCCCCCCCCCCGCCACCCTATCCCTGTAACCCTGCATTTCCTATGGCTAATCCATCTAGCCTGCACATCCCTAGACACTAATATTGAACTGGAGAGGTTATAATTATTTCGAAAGATTGGACAAGCTTACGTTTTTCTGGCAAAAAGAAGGCTGAGGGATTACCTGATAGAAAAAAATATACAAAAGACTCTGACAGGCTAGGTACAGAGAAGGTGTTCCACTTGAGAGAGAGAACAAAGCTTTGAAGCTTCAGCCTATAGTGTAAAACAGTCAGGAAGAAATCCAACAAGAGTGGAAAGAGAGCTGACAATGTTGAATTTGATATCACAGGAAATAATTATTGCCAATAACATTGCTGAATTTAAGGTGAAGCATGAATAGTACATTAGGAGAACCAAATAGAAGGATCTGCTGGTAAAGTGGAAGGCCTCTTGTTGAGAATAAACACTGACCTAAACACTGACATGGACTGATTTTGGTGATTCTCTGCTGTGCATTCTGTATAAATCAGACCTGGGCAGACTGTTGCTAATCAAATTTTCTAACCCGGCTGACAGCTGCAGCAAGAAAAGCATACAGTGTGCACCCCCTGGCTGGGGCTGATGTGTTGCAATGTTAGTCTCCCTTCCTCAGGGCCAGGACACCTGGGTTCAACTCCAACCCGCTCCTATAGTAATATCTCTGAACAGGTTGATTAAAAATATCTGCAAGATACATCTCATCCTTTGAGCAGTGGTGTGGGTAACCACGCACATGGGCATGCATGACTGTTTCTGGCACCTGGCCAATCAGCATGAAAAGAATTGGAAATAAAACTCCGATTCTGTGTCGAACTTCAAGGGAAATTGGAGTTGATTGAGGATCATCATTTCCACTGTCCTGGAGGACTAACTTCTTTGTCATTCGATTTCTGCCATCATTCACCCTTTGTCTTTGTCCTACCTGTCCCATGCTGAAACCTATTACATCTCGAACTTCCTGTTTACCTTAAACACTGACTCTGGTTCTCTCTCTATAGAGGCTACCAGACCTGCTGAGTACTTGCAGAGTTTTCTGTTTCAATTTCAGATTTCCAGCCATTGCAGTATGCTGCTTCTTGATCAGGTCGATTATTTACATGCTTCTGAAATTAGTGTTTGAAAGATATCTTTCTGTTCCTGCCAGAGGTGCAGCTCAAATGTAAATTTTTATGAACAATGATGAATGTGGTATTGAGGAGAACTCCCTAATAGGTATGAAACAGTTTACAGGTTCACTTGACAGCACCTGTTTTGAAATGTACTGGAAGGCTATTCAAACCCAGTTCAAGGTATGAGAAGTAGAGAGAAGATACAGGTCACTGTGCTTTTTACACAGTGTGGTGACTACCGTGGAGTTGCATTCTGGTCTGTCCACACCTTATTTCTCTCCCACCACGCCCCCTCCCCACTGGTTTTCCTTTGGTCGTTCTTACAATGTCATATTGTAAATCACAGTAATGTAGCATTTATATTGACAAGACATGAGCTAAGTATTGTGGATTGTGAAAATGTGAAATAGAAACAAGAAATGCTGGGTCAGTTCAAGTCAAGCAGAATCTGTGCAGATAGACACTGGACTTTGCTGTTGTAGAGAGATGATCAACTGCACTGTTCACACTCGGCCAAGAGACTGTAAGAAATAAGCATGTTGGTTTGGTTATTATATATAATGTATTATTATGATAGTATGATTATCATAATATTGGTTTGGAGTTTATTTGAACCAAAATTTATATTTACTATTAATGTTTATTTTTTGAATATTTATGCCACCAATGATCAGGAGTGGCCCTCCAGCCCAAAGGTTTACCCAGTCCTGGTGTGAATGGAGAGTAAGGAGCAGTGCTGTCTGGTGAGTGTTTGCAGAACAGTCAAAGAACAATTAGATAGTTAACTCCTATGCTGAGGAATAGTGTCATGTTGCTTGTTGCTGCAAAGGTTAGTACAAGAGCTGCTGAATGCAGTCTCATGGTTAGTGTGGATTGCTCATACCTCTTGCCACCCTGTGCCCATACAATGACCGAAGATTCAGAGGACAAGCTTTGATTGATGAATTGGATTAGTGCAGAAAATGAATACTTAATGTAAACTATGTCCAATCCCAGGACTTTCCTTTGAATGGGTTCAGGGTGCCGGGTGTGTGAAGTGATCAGAATCTCAGTTGAAACTCAAACTGGAGAGTGGGCTGATAAGAAAGCACCCTGAGGCCAATTGGTATGCAAACGAGGCAGGGAGCCAGGCTGGGTTACTGAGCACTTGGTGGATTTGAAGGCAAATGTTCTGGATGGAAAGCCAAAGGGAACTTTAGGAGCAGGCGGTGAGAAATTCACAAGGCAATAATGAGGCATTGCTGAGGGACAATACAGCCTCCAGCTCCCATTGTCAGCCTGCTTTCAGACAGTATTCAATGACCAACAATTAAAATACCAACTCACTTTAACTGGAGAAACAGCCAGCTCAGCCTGAACCCAGTCACTGACAGCTCTCACTGCAAACATATCGAAAGATCGTTACTTCCTCATGTGGAAAGTTAATTTGAAATAATCACATTCATTACAATCACTTGTCACTGTTGGAGCTTTTGACAAACTATATTCCGTTCATTATCTTGTAAAACACCGTTGTGTTGTGTTGTAAATCCCTGACCAAACCCTTAAATTACACCACAGCTACTTCTTTCTATGTTCAGCACAGGCCTGTCAAGCAAATTGAGCTGCTTCAGGTTTAGAAGGGAATGATTCCCACAAGTCTTTACAACATAAACACAGCAGTATATGATTCACAACAGACTGCCATGCTGTTCATCATCAATCAGACCAAGTTGATCAACCTTTACCATACCATGACACTGCCTCTCCATCCCCAACACAGACCCTTGAAAACAACAGAACTTTCCCATTCTTCACCAACCCACAGGCTTCATCTGATTTCACTCCCCTTGCGACCACCCCCACCCCCAACAGAAAACCTTGCCGTCAACCCCTACCACCTGTAGAATCTCCTATAGCCACCCCATAGCTCCTACCAAGCATAAGAGTCATCTTTTGTTGAGAATCAGATGTTTTCCCCACACCCCAAGCACATCTTCACTCCCCCTCTCCTAAATAACTGCATGATTCTCTTAAATAATCCGGCAAGAAGGCATCTGGAGAATTCTGAAATGAAGGGTCTCAAAACGTTGATCACCCTGGGCACAAGAACTGTAAGAACTGGGGAGGCAATGGCGTAGTGATATTATCACTGACTGTTAATCTAGAGACCCAGATAATGTTCTGGGGACCCAGGTTCGAATCCTGCCACAGCAGATGGTGGACTTTGAATTCAATAAATATCTGGAATTAGGAATCTAATGATGACTGTGAATTCAAAGCTGTTTGTCGGAAAACCCATCTGGTTCACTAATGTCCTTTAGGGAAGGAAACTGCCATCCTTACCTGGTCTGGCCGACATGTGATTCCAGACTCACAGCAATGTGGATGACTCTTAACTGCCCTCAGGGCAATCAGGGATGGACAATAAATGCTGCCTGGCCAGTGACGCCCTCATCCTGTGAATAAATAAAAAAGAAAAAAATAAAGGAAACTGGTAGTATTTCTTTCTTATTGACTTACTGCATACAGCCCCTGGGGGTAATCAGCATTCAGGTCCATAGCCACATTAACACCTTGTTGAATTCAACTCTGAGCAGGAGAAATAAATGTGAAAAGATGTAAACTCTTGTACTAACCTTTGCAGCAACAAGCACAACAAGGACAATGCCTAACTTTAGCTGGATACAATGACTTCAGTATCAGTAGAACGCTGGAATGGATGCAAAGAGTAAAGTCATTGACCTGCAAGTGCTGAGAGAGATAAGAAGTGAGCTTTATGAGCTTGTAATGATCACATTGACAGCAAACACTGAGGAGGTATTATCGGCACTGCTTACCCGTTGACCTAAGAGACACTTCAGCTCTGTCTTCTCTGAATAGTATCTTTTCCATTTTTAAACAACTTTTGATGATTGAATTTGGTGGTGTGGGGAATTCTGTTGTTTGATTGAAACATGACTGAGTGCTAAAGATTCACAGGTTCAACTGGTCTTTTAATACATTATAATCAGAATGGCCCTTTGAGTCATATCACCAGGCATTTCCCATAGAGACGTTCTGGAATAGGTGGAAGCTGTTGGACCCATTGTGTCTATGCCAGCCCTCTAGACTAAAGTATTCAGGGAGATGATGACCTAGTGATACTGTTGCAAAGCCAGTAATCCAGAGACCCAGGCAGATTGTGGAATTATATTCTGTGGCAGGTGGTAAGGGAACCAACAAGAGAGAAAAACGTACTTGGCCTCAACCTCACCAATGTCTTTGCCGCAGATGCATTTAGAAACTCAAGACTGGACATCTATGTCATGCTGTGTGCCATCAGCAACAGCAGAATCATAATCCAAAACAATCTACAATCTCATGACCTGGCATATCCCCACTATATCATTACTATCAAGCAAAGGGACCAATCCTGGTTCTCTGAAGAATGCAGCAGGGCATGCCAGCAGCAGCACCCAAGATCCCTAAAAATGAGACATCAGCTTGGTGAGGCTACACAACAGTGTGTCAAATAACATGAACAGTACGTGACAAACAGTGATAAGGATCCCACAATCAATCTATTCGACCTAAGCTCTGCAGTCCTGCCTCAACTGTCGATGGGGAGACCAGTACATCACTGCAGAAGATAAGGCTGGAGCATTTACAAATATCTTCAGCCAGGAATACTAAGTGGATGATCCATCTCGGCCTCCTCCAGAAGTCCCCAGCATCACAGATGTCAGTCATCAGTCAATTTGTTTCACTCCGTGCGATATCAACAAATAAAGGCATGGGGGGCACAGCAAAGGCTATGGGCCTTGAAAGTCCCCCTCTTGTCCTCCCCAGCTGGCACTGGGCTGGTTGTAAAAGTTACCAAAATGATGATATATTTAGACATCAGTCATCTTTGGATACCAGTTCTTCTGCTTTCAACTGTTGCAAGGTACCCATAAGGCAGTGGATGTAATCACCATAGCTGGGATTTTTGTTCATAAGGGGCAGGGAGTAGCTGGAGACCAAATCTTCTCTCAGTTCCTCTGAAGCTTCGACTTGAGCCAGTAGGGGACTCTGGTTTCATGTGTTGTCCTAAAGAGAGACAATTGAGGAGTTGCTGGTGGAGAGGCTGGGTACTGATAGGGAAAGAGCCTATGCATGTCCCTCTCTTTTCCCCATTGCTGCTAGCTAATGGTGTAGTGTGAATTAAACTGGTACATAAAAGCGGAAACCCACTGTGTGTTCACATGCCCAGTTGACACACATTGATCCTGCGGACACACCTCGGTCCCTCAATTTTTTCCCTCTGTCGATTGTACTTCACTATCTTTGTTGTCTGCTGTAGATTGGACCTCGTGATGTTGTGTGGCTGTAGATTGTACATCAGCATGTTGGGTGGCTTTTGATACACTTGTGTTTGGTGCCTGTAATTTGAACCTTATTGTGTTTGATTACTATAGTCTGTACTTCTGTTTTGTTGTCTGCAGTTTGTACTTCTGCATATTTGCCTGTAATTTGTACCTACTAAAACTTTGCATCTGCAGGTTTTCCCTTGCAGACTTTGATGCCTTTAATGTGTATATCCCAGTTATAGTATCTACAGTTTATGGGGTTAATGCTTGTAGATTCTATGTCAGTATGTGTGGTATATGTTGTTTGCCCCGTGAGTTTTTTTTATCTCATTATATAAAATTCCTATAACTTGTGCCTTGTGAACTTTCATTCCTGTAGTATGTACCCCAGTGTCTTATGTGTCTTTCGTTTGTATTGTTCACTGTAATGTCAGAGGACTATAGGGCTGCCATCTCATTGGAGAGAAGCCTGGTGGTGGTTTAACTGAGGATGACTAAGCCTCAGGCGAATGGTAAGGTTGAGAAGGCGGGACCACCATGGTGTGCTTGTTTGCTGCCTGCAGGTCTTTGCTGATAGTGTTTGGTACCAACAATTTGTACTTTGTGGTGTTTAGTAACTACACTTTGTACCAAAATGTGATTGGTCTCTGCGCCTTCAATCAATGGTGTTTTGGACATGTAATTTATACATTGGTAGGCTTGGTGTCTGTTTTTGTAGCTTACTATGTTTGGTGTCTGTTAATTGTCCCTCACCCAGTTGTTATATGTAGTGTTTAATCCAGCAGTGTTTGGGCCTGTAGTTTCTAAGTCAAGGTAATTATTGTCTGTAATTTGTACCATGTTTTATCTGGTGCTTGTATCTTTTTAATGTGTATGTTTTGCTCCTACAGTTTTTAACCTCAAGGTGCTTGGTATCTGCAGTTTGTATCTCTGCATATGTAGTATCTATAGTTTGTGTTTTATAAGGCTGTGTGCTTGTAGTTTGAGCCTTAGCAACTTTAGTGCCTTTAGCATTTACCCCATAATGGTTGTTCCATTTATTTGTGCTTTTGTATATTTGTTGGCTGTAGTTTTTATTTTGCTGTATTTGTTATCTCTAGTTTGTATCTCAGTGTCTTTTGAATCCCTAATTTTTATTTTGCAGTGTTTCTCGCCTGTGGTTTGTACTGTATCTGTACGCCATGATGTTTGGTGCCTGTCAATTATAAGTTTCATTCCTGTTGTTACTAATTTGTGATGCTTCGTGCAGGTAGTTTTGTTCTTCATTGCCTATACTTGTGCTGTTTTGACCTCACAATGTTTGGTGTCCGTAGCTTATATTTTTACAGTGTCTGTTGGTCAGTTTTTATTTCAGCATGTTTGGTGCTGTTCGTGAGTCTTTAACCTTGAATGGTGGAATATGGGAATCTAAGCAGGGAGACTGAAAGAGGAAACAAAGAAGCAAAGCACAGAAAAGTAAGAAACAAAAGTGTATGTCAGAAAAATCAAGCATGTAAGAGAAATGGGCCTGTAGTCAAAATGAAGCTAAGATGACTAAATAAGTTTAAAAACATAAGACTAAATGTATTGTGTCTTAATGCACAGAGCATTCACAAAAAGGTAGATGATTTGTTAGGCAAATAGATATACATGGTTATGATATAGTTGCGATTATGAAAACATGGCAAGGTGACCAAGGATGGGAACTGAGCATCTGAGGTATTCAATACTTAGGAACAACAGACAAATAGTGAAAGGAGGTGAGGTAGCATAGTTAGTAAAGGATTTAAATCAATGCAATAATGAAGAATGATATTGGCTCAGAAAATCATGTTGTGCAACTTGTTTGGGCAAAGGTCAGAAACACTATGGGGCAGAAAACATTGTTCGGGATTGTTTATAGCCCCAAATAGTAGTGGAGATGTAGGGAAAGCATTGAACAGGAATTTAGAGATGCATTCAGTAGGGTACAACTGTAATCTACACGTAGGTTGCATAAATCAAACTAGCAATAATACTGTGGAGGAGGATTTGCCCGAGTGTATAAATGATGGTTTTTTGGACTAGTATGTTGAAGCCAGGCTAACCTAGACTGAATATTGTACAATGAGACAGGATTAATGAACAATCTTGTGCATGCTCTATCAGGGAGGAGTGACTATAAAATGATAGAATTGGTCATTAAGATGGAGAGTGAAGCAGTTGAATCCAACACGAGGGTCCTCAATCTAAATAAAGGGAGCTATGAGTCCATAAGGCCTGAGCTGGCAGTGATGGATTGGGGAACATTACTAAAAGGGATTGGCAGTAGTTGGATTGGCTAATATATAAGGAACTTAATAAATGAATCACAATTAATTTCCTGTATGGCACAAAAAAAACAGGAAAGGTGGTTCAAACCATGGGTTATAACAGAAATTAAGGATAGTATTAAGTCCAAAAGGGGGAAACACAAAATTGTCAGAAATATCAGAAAATCTGAGGATTGGGAGCATTTTAGATTTCAGCAAAAAAGGGAAAAAAGATTGATCAGAAAGGAGAATATAGACTGTAAGAGTAAAATTATAAGGAACATAAAACTGATTGTAAAAAACCTTCATAAATATGTGAAGAGAAAAAAATCAATAAGGACAAATGTAGGTCCCTTACAATCAGAAGCCGGGAAATTATAATGGGGAAGAGAGAAATAGCAGAAGAATCGAACACCTATTTTAGCTCTGTCTTCTCAAAAGAATGAACAAATAACCCCCCAGAAATGTTAGAGAGCCAAGTGTTTAGTGAGAGGGAAGAATTGAAGTAAATCAGTAGTGGTAAGAAAATGGTGCAGAAGAAATTAATGGAGTTAAAGGCCGACAAATCCCCAAATCCGATAATCTGCACCCCAGAATATTAAAGGAAGTGGGCCTGGAAATATTAGATGCATTGGTGGTCATCCTCCAAAGCTTAGTAGATTCTGAGGCAGTTCCTACAGATTGGAAGGTGGCACGTGTAACCCCACTGCTTAAAAAGGGAGGGACAGAGATTAAAAAACAGAATTACTGACTAGCTGGCCTAACATAAATAGTGGGGAAAATGTTAGAGTCTGATATAAAAAATTGATTACAGAGCATTTGGAAAGCATTAACAGGATTGGGCAAAGCTTGTGTGTGTTTATGAAAGGCAAACCATGCTTATCTAACCTACTGGAGTTTTTGAGGTTGCAACTTGATACAGAAGAATCGGTGGATGTGGTGTGTGGATTTCAAGAAAGCTTTTGATAAGGTTCCACATATAAACTAATGGTAAAATTAATGTACACAGGATAGGGGATAATATACTGGAATGATTCGAGAATTGGTTTACCGACAAGAGCCAGAGTGGGAATAAATTGAGTGGCAGACACTGATTGGCGGGGTACCTTGGGAATCAGTGCTTGAACCCCAGCTATTTATGATGTACATAAATGATCTAAATGAGGGAACCAAATGCAACATTTCCAAGTTTTTTTTTTAGAAGAATGAGGGAGGATCCCATCGAAACTTACAGAATACTGAGAGGCCTGGATAGAGTGGACGTGGAGGAGATCTTTCCCCTCGGAGGAGAGATTAAAACCTCAGAGTGAAGGTGCCATCCTTACAGAACTGAGATGAGGAATTTCTTCTGCCAGAGGGTGGTGAACCTGTGGAACTCATTGCTACAGAATGCTTGAAGGCCAAGTCATTGAATGTATTCAAGATAGAGATAGATAGGTTCTTGATTGGAGTCATACAGATGTACAGCACGGAAACAGACCCTTCAGCTCAACTCGTCCATGCCGACCAGATATGCTAAATAAATCTAATCCCATTTGCCAGCATTTGGCCCATATCCCTCTAAACCTTTCCTATTCATGTACCCATCCAGATGCCTTTTAAATGTTGTAATTGTACCAACCTCCACCACTTCCTCAGGCAGCTCATTGCATATATGCACCACTCTCTGCGTGAAAAAATTGCTCCTTAAGTCCATTTTGAATCTTTCCTCTCTCACCTTAAACCTATGCCCTCTAGTTTTAGACTCCCCGAGCCTGGGGAAAATGCTTTGTCTATTTACCCTAACCATGCCCCTCATGATTTTGTAAACCTCCATAAGGTCACCCCTCAGCCTCCAATGCTCCAGGGAAAATAGCCCCAGCCTATTCAGGTCCTCCCTCTCGCTCAAACCCTCCAGCCATGAAAACATCCTTGTAAATCTTTTCTTATCCCTTTCAAGTTTCACAACATCCTTCCTATAGCAAGGAGACTGGAACTGCATGCGGTATTCCAAAAGTGGCCGAACCAATGTCCTGTACAACCTCAACATGCCTCCCAATTCCTGTGTTCAATTCACTGATCAATAAAGACGAGCATACCAAGCACCCTCTTCACTGTCCTGCCTGCCTGGGACTCCCCTTTCAAGGGACTATGAACCTGCACTCCAAGGCCTCTTTGTTCAGCAGCACTCCCCATGACCTTGATCAAGGGTTACGGGGAACAGGCAGGAAAATGGGGTTGAGAAACATCTCAGCCATGATCAAGTGTCAGAGCAGACTCGATGGACCAATTGGACTAATTCTGTTCCTATATCTTATGGTTTTATATTATTAATTTTGTTGATGACACAAAATTGGGCAGGGTTGTGAGGAGGATGAAGGAGGCTTCTCAGTGATTTAGACAGGCTGAGTGAGTAGGCAAACGCATGACAGATGCAGTACAATGTGGCTAAATGTCAAGTTTTAACTTTGTGAAAAACAAAAAGGAAGAGTTTTTTTATTCATGTTGTGGGATGTGGGCATCACTGACTGGACCAGTATTTCTTGCCCATCCCTAGTTACATAGAATCCCTCCAGTGTGGAAACAGGTCCCTTGGCCCAACAAGTCCACACCGACCACTGGAGAATCCCACCCAGACCCATCCCCTTATAACCCACCTAAGCTACACATCCCTGAACACTACGTGCAATTTAGCTTGGCCAATCCACCTAATCTGCACATCTTTCAACTGTGGGAGGAAACCGGAGTACCCGAAGGAAACCCACGCAGACACAGGGAGAATGTGCAAACTCCACACAGAGAGTTGCCCAAGGGTGGAATTGAACCCAGGTCCCTGGCACTGTGAGGCAGCACTGCTAACCACGGAGCCACCGTGCCGCCGCCATTGCCCTTGAAAAGGTGGTGGCGAGCTGCCTTCTTGAATCGCTGCAGTCCACCTGCTGGGGGTTGACCCATAATGCCATTAGAGAGGGAATTCAAGGATTTTGACCCAGCGACAACAAAGGAATGGTGATCTATTTTCAAGTCAGGATGGTGAGTGGCTTGGAGGGGAACTTGAAGGTGGTGGTGTTCCCATATATCTGCTGCCCTTGTCCTTCTAGATGGATGTGGTCATGAGTTTGGAAGGTGCTGTCTGAGGATCTTCAGTGAGTTTCTGCAGTGCATATTGAGAAGTGTGGATACACAAAAGAATCTAAGTGTTCTTGTACACCCAATCAATGAAAATCGACTATCAGATGCAGCAGGCAATTAAGAATGCAAATTGTATATTGGCCTTCATTTCTAGAGGATTTGAGTTCAGAATTAGGGATCTTCCTGCAGTTATACATGGCCTTGGTGAGGCTGTGCCTGGAGTATTACATGAGGTTTTGGTCTCCCTACGCAAGAGATTATATATTTGCCATAGAGGGAGTGCAGCAGAGATTCACTCGGCTGACACTGTGGGTGGCAGGACTGTTATAAGAGGAGAGATGAAATTGATTGGGCCTGTATTCCCTCGAGTTTAGAAGAATGCGAGGGGATCTGATTGAAACATAGAGGACTAGACAGAGTAGATGCAAGGATAACGTCTCCCCTGGATTTGGAGCCTAAAACAGATCTGTGAACAAGCACCTCAAAATCCCTCTAGTCCTGTGAACTTCCTAGTGTTCTGCCATTCATTGAATACTCCCTGTTCTTTATATTTCTTCCAAAGTGCTTCACCTCACATTTATCAGGGTTAAATTCCAGCTGTCACTGATCTGACCATCCTGTCAATATTTTTCTGTAACCAAAGACCTTTCTCCCCACTATCAACTACCCAGCCAATCTTTGTGTTATCTGTAAACTTACATACCATCTGTTCCCATATTCTCATCTACATAATTTATGAATATTCCAACAAGAGGGACCTAACAGTAATCCACATGGAACAATGCTGCGCACCAGGCTCTAGTCACACAAACAGCCTTCTGCCACTGCCTGCTGTCTCCTGTCACCAAACCAGTTTTGGATCCAAGTTATCCTCGATCCAATGAACTTTTACTTTCTTTATCAATCTCCCGCATGGGACCTTATCAAAGACCTTGCTGAAATCCATATCAACTACATCAACTGCCCTTTCCTCATGTACACACTTGGTCATCTCTTTGAAAAATTCAATCAAATTCGTTAGGCATGATCTCCCTCTGACAAAGCCATGCTGATTATCCCCTGATCAAATTTTGCCTCACTAAATGAAGAGCATTTCTCTCTGATAATTTTCTTACCACTAACGTGAAACTCACTGGTGTATAATTCCCTGGCCTAATTCTACCACCCTCTTGGCACCTGTCTGAAAATTTGTTTCAAGGCTTCTGTTGTTTCCTCCCTCATCTCCCACAACAGCCTAGGATACAACTCATCTGGACCTTGGGATTTTTAGGCCACTTTTAAGCCCACCAAAACCTCCAAAGCCACCTTGATTCTTTTAGCTTCTCAAAGCTAACCAGCAGGCTTTGTTTAAATTTTAAAGCAGGCAGATTGACACTGATTGAACAGGGCATTGCCCTAGGAAATGAACCAGCAACAGCTGTCCAATAATTTTTTTGAGCATAGCAGGCACAGTGCGTGTAAATGTTCTTTCTGTCTGCAAAGAACAGGGCTCTGTGGCTTAATGTATGCAGTTTTCAGCGCACGCAAGTGTATCCTAAATTGGTTGTCAGCACAATTTTAGTGCACTCAGGATTATTGTGTGAATATTGTCCACTTGTAGAATTGTATCTAATGCTAGAAGCTTGAGTTTTGCAAGAGTGAATACAGTCATAACTTTGTTTTTGCAAATAGCTGAATGAACATGTTGTTTGATATGATCTGCCAGTCTTTGACATGTACAGCCTACATACCTGGCATCACACCAGCTCTGAAATTTGTGTGCCACATCACTCATTTGTGTGATAGGTAGGTGTCTTTTTTTGATTTGACAGCAGCATCCTGTTTAGTGGTGTTCACCCCTTGCACGTTACTGTGTTTGATGGCTGTTGGTCGTACCTTACCTGTTTGTTGTTTGTCCTTTCTATGCGGAATTATGTTTGGTGCTTGAAGCTTATAAGAGTCACTGCTTCCAAAAGTCATGGACAAAGAGAAAGGAAGTGAAACAAAGGAAAATATATAAATTACTGCTCCATTACAAGCAATGTGTGCCCTAGTCATAGGGGAATGAGGAGCAGTAGCCTTGTAAATCAAGGGTCCTGTTAGATAATGTTGTGCATTTTCTCTGTTCCTGTTTGTTGACAGATAATATTGATGGTAACCTTAATGTGACTGATTTTTCCTCATATTGAGCTGGATATTTGCAGAATCAAGATTGCAAGAATGTGCAGCTATCAGAATATCAAATTAGCAGTCAGAAAAATCCTCCTGCTCTGCCAAGTGGAGATTGTTCTCAGGGCAGAACTCGGCAAATTGAGTCGCCCACTGCCAGACCTTTGTTGCTTCTTATCACTGCCTTATTTTCAGCGTGGGAACTCTATCCACAATCCATCTGCCAACTATATATATCTAGCTGGAAAATCAAAACAAAAAATGGCTACCAGCAGCAAGCTGGCCTAACTAGTTGGCCTTTAAACCTAAAGCAGGCTTCAGATTTCTAAAAAAGCAAATGAGAAGTAATTCTGGAGGACAGGTCAGGGTCTGTCTGTAGGTCACGTACTAGCACTGGGGCATGCTCAACTTAAACACAGGACCCTGGATATGTTGTGTTCCAAAGGATCCGGGTAACACTCCCAAAGAGCTATGCAAGACAACTTCTGTCACAAGCACGATGAGCGCCAGAAACAATTTGGCCAAAACCAGGACACATCTTTTAGCTAAGCTTTGTCAATTCTGGGCATGTGGGCACCTAGTTATCTGCTGGTGTGTCAGTGAACACTCATATCATGGCACAGTCAGTAAGAGTGACCACCACACAGTCCTTGTGAAGGCAAAGACCCATCTTCACATTGTGAGTCCCACACCGTGCTGTGTGGCACTACCACCATGCTGAATGGGATGGACTTTGAGCTGGTTAGCAACTTGACTGGGTATCCATGTGGGCCATCAACAACAACAGAATCATACTCCAACACAACCTGCAACCTCATGGCCTGGCATATGCCCCACTCAACAATTACTATCAAGCCAGGGGATCAGCCCTAGTTCAGTGAAGAGTGCAGGAGGAGCACCAGGCCTCTTAAAAATGAAGCACAGCCTGGGATGATGCTACAAAATTACTACTACAGATTACTATGAGATCAAAGAGCAAAAGCAGCAAGTGATTAACAGAGTGAAGCGATTCTACAACAGTGGATTGGATTTAAGCTCTTCAATCCTGTCACATCCATTTGTGAGGGAATATTGGTAGACAATTAAACAACTCACTGGAGGATGCAACTCCACAAACATCCCCATCTTCAATGATGGGGAAGCCTAACACGTCAGTGCAAAAGACAAGACTGCTGTATTTCCATCTGTCTTCAGCCAGAAGTGTCAAATGGATGATCCATCTCGCCTCCTCCAGAATCAGTACCCAGCATTAGTGATGCCAGTAGTCAGCCAATTTTATCCACTCCATATGATATCAAGAAACGTTGGAGGCATAGGATTCTGCAAAGGTTTTGGGTCCTGACAACATCCCAGCAATAGTACTGAAGACTTGTGTTCCAGAACTTGCCACTCCCTTAGTCAAGCTCGTCCAGTACAGTCATAACACTGGCATTTACTCATCAATGTGGAATATTGCCCAGGTATGTCCTGTTCACAAAAAGCAGGACAAATCCAATTCAGCCAATTATCACCCCATCAGTCCCCTCTTGATCTTCAATAAAGTGTTGGAAGGTTTCATCAACAGTACTATGAAGCAGCACTTGCTCAGCAATAACTGCTCAGTGATGCCCAGTTTGGGTTCTGCCAGGGCCACTCAGCTCTTGACCTCATTACAGCTTGTATAGACCACGTGGAATCTCACCAGAGCTACGAAAAAATTCCAAATCGTAATCTCCAGGGAGAAGTTGAACACGCTGGGCTTGTTTACACTGGATTTAAAAAAGTTGATTGAAGTGTATAAGATTACAAAAAGCCTTAACAGGGTGAACATGGAGAGTTCAGAATTAGGACAAAGACCAGGAGAATTTTTTTTCTCTCAAAGGGTTGTGTGACTGTGGAGGTAGGATCATTGAATTTTTTTTAAGCAAGAAAGAAAGATCCTTGTTAAACAAGAGCATCGAATGTTAGCTGTCTTTGGGAATTCAAAATACAAGCAGGTCAGTTGTGATCTTATTGAATAACAAAGCAGGCCTGAGGGGCCAAAAAGCCTATATTCAGTCCTATTTTGTACGCTCATATGTACAGCAGCCAACATAAAGCACCCAAAGAAAATTAAATCCCTTTGAGGACGGTTGAAAGTTCTTACATTTGAGGAAAAATTCTAGGCTAAGAGCAGAAAGTAAGCTTAAATCACTGTATTTAGTTAACATGCAATTGATTTTATGTTGGCAGTATAATTTGACTGATGAGTGAAAAAGTCAAAAACAGAAAAGCAACATTTTAAAACAATTTTTGTTGTGCAATTGAAAATAATCTTAAAGGGATGAAAACAGTGTAACTTCATTTTCTTCAATTTAAAATGGTACAAATGGAGAAGCAGCAGGAAGGATGTGAATCATCCTTATTGTTAAAAAGGATGTGAAACCCTTTAAGAATGAAAACATGGTACAAACCTTGGAAGAAATAAGCTTACAGTATTTCTTCATTTTAAAGTAACGATATTTAAATGCTTGATTGTTTTTCAGCACAAATGGGATTATTCTGAAACATTTTGAAGTATTTTTAGTTTAATTAACTGAAATTCAAGGATTTTTTAAAATAAAGAAAATAGGAAGTAGGATAAGATAATGAGATAATAATACAATTACAATGCTTTAAAAAAGTTGTGGAAGACTCATTACTTTAAAGTGATTGTTGAAGTGATTGTCCAATTTAAAGCATAGAACAACAAAACCAAGTACATGCACAAGAATTGGAAAAAAAATCGTTCAACTTTCATTTAAACAAGTGAAGCAAAAGCAGTAAGTTACAGTGTGAATGAAGAAAGATATCACACGTATTTCAAGGGGGAGGCAGTGGCCTAGTGGTATTATCACTGGATTGTTAATCTAGAAACCCTGGCAATCTTCTGGGGACCCGGGTTCGAATCACACCACAGCAGATGGTGAAATTTGAATTCAATAACTATCTAGAATTAGGAATCTAATGATGACTAAGAATCCATTGTCGATTGGCGGAAAACCCATCTGATTCACTAATGTTCATAAGGAGAGGAAACTGCCATCTTTACCTGGCCTGGCCTACGTATGACTGCAGACCCACAGCAATGTGGTTGACTCTTAATGGTTAGCAATTAGCGATAAATGCGGAACTAGCCAGTGATGCCCTCATCCCATGAATAATAAAAAGAAATACTGGATTAAATTAACAGTGATTTACATTTTTCACAGAAATGGGAAAAATTGGATAATTTGCTTCCCTAGGGTTGCTTTCCTTCGAGCAGAGGAGATTGAGATGTATAAAACAATGAGGGGCAAAGATAGGATAGACAGGAAGAAACGTCTGCCTTTGATAGAGGGATCAATGACTGGGAGGCAAAAATTTAAGGTAAGGGGCAAAAGAGGAGATGTGATGAAAAACATTTTCAGCCAAAGGAATGGTGGGAATCTGGAACTCGCCGCTTGTAAGCGTGGTAAAGACAGAAACGCTGATAACATTTAAGATAACAAGGTGTAGAGCTGGATGAACACGGCAGGCCAAGCAGCATCAGAGGAGCAGGAAAGCTTGTATTTAGACGCGCACTTGCAATGCCAAGGCATCCAAGGCTATGGGCCAACAGCTGGAAAATGGGCTTAGAATAGTTAAATCTTTTTTTTTGACTGCTGCGGATATATGTCAAAGTGCCTTTTTCTGTGCTGCAAATCACGATGAATAGAGATGGAGCTCGCTTAGGTTAACGTTATCAAAGCTGAATGTGATTGACTCAAGTCTTTGTTGCTAACACTATCATACAAGTATTCAATACTTAACAACTGCTGGAATGCTTTTTCTATTATTTTAACAGAGACAGTCAACCTGATATCTTGAATCCGAACCTGTCAACAAGCAGTTCTCATTGCCCTCGCCATCAGCAGGACATTTGAATTAATGTATGCTTATGCTGAGGTTTTGCAGAGAGGGAGTAAGACTGAGAATGACTGGGTTAATTACTGTAATAATGTTCATTCTGACCTTAAGTGTATGGGTGTGGCCGTAAGCCTGAAAAATAACGTTGCCGTTCAGGTTGTACTGATTTGTAAATGGCTGCGAGCCAGAATTGTATTTATTGTGGACAGGAAATGCAGACTGGTGACTGTTTCTCAGCACAAACCAGTTCCCGTGGAACACTGGGAACCAGTGAGCAGTCTCATTGGAGGCTGGGCTTGTTATGGCTCAAGTTCAAGATGAGGGGTGACAAACACAACCAATGCATCAGATGTGGAAACCCTTCCTGTACCTTGAGAATTGCCAGACACGATATGACATTCAAAACTTTTATGCAACAGCAACCAACTTCTTTATTGATTAGGATGCAGCACATTGTATTAGATGAGTGAGAATATGTATGCAAGATAAGAAGGGAGGATTAAACTTGGAACAGAAGAAAGGGAATGCAGAGCAGGACAGGAGGGAGAGAAGGCAGCTCAGCAGTGGAAAGAGAGAAAGTGTAGTCAGGCCCACATAGAGAATGCGCCTTTTTGGTAGGAAACAGATAGAATCCAGCTCAGGCTGGAGAGGCTGAGTGAGAGAGAGAGTGCAGCCAGGAGCAGGGCAAGAAGAAAGAGTGCTGCTCAGGGCAGGAGAGAGTGAATGGGGCAGAGGCAGGGTAAGGGGAGAGAGAATGCAGCTTCAGACAGGAGAGAGAGAGAATACAAGTTGGAGCAAGAGAGGAAGTAAACACATTTTCGGGAAGGGTAAAGAGAGAGAGAAAATGCAGCTCGGAACAGGAGAGAAAAAGAGGATAAAGCTCCAGGCACAGAGAGGGTGCAGCTCTGGGCAGCACAAAGAGTGATAAAATACAAGTAAAGTCAGGGTTTAGAGAGAGAGAAAGCAGCTCAGAATAGGTAGTAGGGGATAGGAGAGTTGGAGGCAGAAAACAGCTTAGGAAACAGAGAGAGAGAGTGTAGCTTGAGGTATGGAAGTGATATTTTGTGGCTTAGTTGCTTTCCATGATCCTTTTAATAAAGCAGGAATACTAGTGTGAAGTAATCTTTCTGGTGGATGCATGTTCATTGTGGTCTCTGGAAAGTGCCTCTTTTGATACCTGTTCGGAGGCCAATTAGTTAATTTCTATATATTGGTGTGATTTCCCATGATTTGTTTCTGAAATGGCAGCTCTGTTTTGGAAGGATTGGTAATACTAACTGTTCCAATATGCTGTCATCTGATCCAGTTCTTAATTATTGCTTTACTTCAAATGAATCATTTCCAGTTCTCTGTTCCTGCCACATGCTGTGGCAAATACTCCCCTATATGGTTGGTTTTAAGAAGACCATTGGAACTTGCATTGACATAAACACCAGTAATGTAGTCAAATGCCCTTCAGAGTAGCATTATCAAGCAAAGTTTAATATGGAGATATTGCTATAGATGGCCAAAACCTTGGTCAGAGAGCTAGGTTTTAGGCAACATCTTAAAGGAGGAGAGAAAATTTGATTTGATTTGGTTTATCATTGTCACGTGTATCGAGATACTATGAAAAGTATAGTTTTGCATGCTATCCAGACAAATCATACCTTATGTAAGTACATCAGGGTAATAGAATAGAATGCACAATAGTGTCACAGCTACAGAAAAGGTGCTGAGAACGATCAATTTTAATATATGAGAGGCCTGTTCATAACAGTGAGGAAGAAGCTGTTCTTCAGTCTATTGGTATGTGTTTTCAAACTTTAGTATCTTCTGCCTGATGAATGAGGGTGGAAGAGAGTATAAGTGGGATGGGAGGGGTCTTTGATTATGTTGGCAGCTTTCCCAAGGCAGTGGGAAATGTAGACAGTCAATGGAAGGAAGGAGAAGGGACTCCAGAATTTAGGACTGAGACATCAAACCAGGCTTTGTGGGTAAACTTAGGAATGTTAAGGGGGCAGCTACTTTACTGGGAGTGTATTACAGACCCCCAAGAATCAGCTGGAAATAGAGGAGCTGATATGTAGACAGTTCACAGAGGTATTTAAGTGTAACAATCTGGTAATTATACTGAGGGATTTCAAATTTCCCAACATAAATTGGGATAGTCATACTGTTAAGGGGATTTGGGGCAAAAACCTTTTCATTCAGCAGTTGGTGGGAATCTGGAATGTACTGCCTGGCAAGGTGCTGGAGGCTGGAAACCTTACAACCTTTTAAAAAAATATTTAGATGAGTGCTTCAAATATCATAACATTCAAGGATGTGGGACAAGTGCAGGAAATTGGGATGCGCATACTTTGTGGTAGTTGTGTTGTTGCAGACTTGATGGGCCGAAGGGTCTTTTCTGTGCTGTATGACTTTATAAATAACTGAAGGTAAGGCTACCAACGGTGTAATGTTAAAATCAAGGATGCTAAATGGCCAGAGTTAGACAGATATTTTAGAATGCTGTGTACTGGGCGATATTACTGTTAAACAATAGTGCTTTCCTTCATTGAGAAACCAGAACTAAAGAAATTAATATTTTTTGGGAGCAGTCACCTCACACTTTGGTTTTTGGCTTCATACTTTGGGCTTGATCCTACAGCTCTGTGCTTGTGGGTGAAATTACTCTCGAAATCTAGTTTCATCACTTTGAATAGATGAACTTCATGTTTCTACATTAGATTTTCCACTATTAATAACACTGGACTGTCTTGTACCAAGACCAACAGCTGGTGGACATTAGTGCAGCCTTGGTCATTTTACCCATGGCATCATCCGATTTCTGAGGATTGTTGTGATCCCAGCTAATGGTGATAGTGGATAAGTCCAATCCCAGAGTGGGATTTACCTTAATAGACCATAAGTTTTATTTTTCTTTAACTGTAGAGGGCAGACACTGAACTTATTAAAAAGAGAATGGCAATGTACTTGTCATCAAAAAAAAAGTTAATTACACAGAAGAAAACACTGCCTTACACAAGAGCTATTGGAGCAATCTCATTACAAATATCAGATGGGAAGGTTCATCCCTTTACCCCAGCAACAATCTTGCAGACACTTAGACCTCAGTGATGAGTCACTCTGGTCTCCAGGCTAAAATGTCTTACTCAGCTAGAATGATTGTAATTTGTTTCATTTTGTCAAATTTCTGTTGTCCATTCACTGGATGCTATCTTCTTAAGTTAATGTTCCTTCTTGAGACCCTTAAAGCAAACTACTACTTCAATTCACTATTGCTTAACATGGATTCTTTAAACAGATCTTCGATGATTTTGTAGGATGTCTTCCTTTCTGCTTGCTCCACACCAATGTTTCTCTTACTGTGAGGACTTCCAAGGTCTGTGCCTGGCAGCGGCTTCTATATGCAGAGGTTACTGTGTTGGCACACTGGCAGGCATAGAAGCTCCCAGTGCCCATGCAGCCATGCAATTTATAGCAAATATTGGTCCACAGCCTTCTCCTTTAGGAGATTTCCTCCCAGTGACTTCAGGACTGTTCTCCAGCTCTTACTGATTGAAGATTACTAATACCTCTTCTGCTGTTGTGGACCTTTTCTCTGAATGAACCTGATTCTGGCCTTTCTTTTTCTCTCTCTTGCTGGCTATCTATCTCTCTTTCTCATTCTCTCTGTGTTGTAAGACCTTAATAATTATCTCCTCAGGAAGCTTGCTAAAATCACATAACTTCTTGGAAAATGCTGTTTTGAACTCTCAGACCTTCACAAATCTGAAAAATAAAATCCACAGCTTTAGAACGAAAGTTCCCAAGTAATAATCATTTATAATGATTATCACAAGATTTATTTGCTAATTTCTTTAAATGATAAGATGGGCTGCATTTTGTTTATACCGAGTAAACAAACGTTGGCCACAGCAGCTAAATATAACTGAAAGATTTTTATGTTGCTAAGAGCTGATGTTGTCTTTATATTGCTAGGAGCGATGCTGCATCTTGGTATAAATTGAATGCCAGAGAGGCTGAAATTGGATACTAATTATCTAGCCTGAGCAATGAACTGAATAGCATAAATGAACAAGGGGAGAGCTAGACAATTGAATTGGAAAGTTCGTAGGTCATTTAGCCCCTTGGACTCTGCTATTAAGATTATTGGCTGATCATTTGCAACCTTGCTCCATGTACCTGCTTTGGCCCATATCCTTAATTGCCTTTGAAAAATACAAATCTGTCAATCTTTGGAGTTGATGATAATTAGATCAGCCATGATCTTCCGGAATGGTGAAGGAGACTCGATGGGCTAATGGCCTACTTCTGCTCCTGCATCTTATGGCCACTCCCTCAAGACTGACCCTCCGGCAGTGCAGCATTCCCTCAAATCTGAGCCTCCTACTATGCAGCACTCCCTCAGCACTGAGCTCCCTACTGTGCAGCACTCCCTCAGCACCGACCCTCCTACTGTGCAGCACTCCCTCAGCACTGACCCTCCGACAGTGTAACACTCCCTCAGCACTGACCCTCCGACAGTGTGGCACTCCCTCAGCACTGACCCTCCGACAGTGCAGCAGTCTCTTAGCACTGAGCCTCCGACAGTGCAGCACTCCCTCAGCACCGATCCTCTGACGGTGCAGCAGTTCCTCACTACTGACCCTTTGACAGTGCACCATTTCCTCAGTAGTTCACTGGAGTCTCGGAGATTTTGTTATCATGGTATTTTAAAAACGGCCTCATCAAAGTCCTGTGCAGCAGCAAAATGATGTCCCAACTTCTAAACTCAGTGTTCTAACCCATTGAAGGCAAGCGTGCCAAATGCCTGCTTCACCACCCTGTCTACCTGCGAGTCCACTTTCAAGGAATTATGCACCTGCACCCCTAGGTCTCTTGTTCAGCAACTTCTAAGGGCCTTACCAATTAACTGGTTTGTCTTCGCAAAATGCAACACCTCACTTTTACCTAAATTAAACTCCATCCTCCACTCTTCGGCCCATTGGCCCATCTGATCAGGTCCTGTTGTAC
>NW_025968334.1:0-25000 GCF_021869965.1 Rhincodon typus
GACCAGGGCTTGCATATTCACTAATTCAGTCCCCATTTCTTACTGACAGTTTTGTATTGATTCCTTTATAATTTTTTATGTCCAAAATTGATGTAGAAGTTGCCTACATGAACTTGTTGCATTTTTAGTTTTTTTTTGACATTTGCTGGCCCTAACCCTCCCCTGCCCCAGGTGAATACAAAGATAAGGAATCTTGACATGTTGCTTGTCTTCCTTCAGGCATTTGATGCACCTGTTGGCTGCTTTCTTTTAATTCCCAAATTCTGCCTGCCTTTCTTGCTTTCTGTTTATCTCTGTTGCTGAAACCCATTTTTGTTGCCTCTATCATCAATACTTTGATTTACCAATGCTCTGCTCACTGAAATCTCCATCTTGAAAAACTGCAGATCATCCAAAATGTCCTGGTTCACCACCACTTCATTCCTATCCTCACTCAGCTCTGTTGATTCCTTGTGTCTAAGTGACTCATTTTATCATCATTGTTATCTTCCAGTTACGACTCTAATCCCCTTATAATCTCCCACGTTAGCATCCTTTAAAATGTTTACATTGTCCTATGGGATGCTCAGCTTCATGAATTTCTGTCCTTCTCTGCATCCTACACTTGTCCAAGACCGGCGGAACCCTTTTTATTTACTTCCTTCAGTTCAGTATTGAACCTTCTGCCTTCCAAGACTACTTCTAGAATTGCTCCATCTTGCCACTGCCCTCTGAGCCCAAAGGCTCACTTCTTTGGCTGCTTTTTGTCTTCTCACCTTTGTTTTCTTTCCTCCTCCTTATCAATATCCGATTTTGAAGTTATTATTGACGGACATGTTGCTACTACTCATATTTATAATGAGTTTCAAAAATGTAATGGCTCACACCCTCTTGCTTGTGAGTCACAAGGTTGTGGGAGCTTTCTTTGGGCCAATTGCCTTCCCCATTGCCAATATTACTACAAATGACAACTGTAAAGACCATGTAACAGAGCACAGAAGAGCCCCTTGGCCCATTAAGCCTGTGTTGACCTATCTGTACTAGTCCCACTTTCCACACTTGGTCTATAGTCTTGAATGTTCTGATATTTCAAGTACCCATCCTCGTAGTTTTTAAAGATTGTGAAGTTTCCTGCCTCTACCACTTTCCCGGGCAGATTTACACCACCCTCTGGGTGGAAAGAAACAAAGTTTCCTCATATCCCCTCTAAACCTTCTGCCCTTCACCTTAAAATTATGTCCCCTAGTTATTGACTGTTCAGTTTAGGGGCTTCCTATCCATGCTATTATGTTCCTCACAATCTTTTACTCTTCAATCAGGACCCCTTCAGTCTTCTCTGCTCTAAAGAAAACAACCAAAGTCTATTTGGCCTCTCTTTAAAAGCCAAAATGTTCCCTCCCAAGCAACATCCTGGTGAATCTCCTCTGCAGTCTCTCCAGTGCAATCACAACCTTCCTGTAGTGAGGTGACCAGAACTCCACACATTACTCCAGCTGTGGCCTAATCAAAGTTTTTTTTTATACAGCTCCAGCATAATCTCCCTGTTTTTTATGGTCTATGTTATGACTGATAAAGTTAAGTGTCTCTTATGCCTTCTTAACAACCCTGTTTACCTGCTCTTCACCTTTTAAAGATATGTGGACAAGCACCGCAAGATCCCTTCGTTCCTCTGGGCTTCCTAGTTTCTAGCCATTAATTGAGTATTCCCTTGTCTTGTTAATTTTCCTAAAATGTATCATCTCACATTTATCAGGGTTAAATTTCATCTGCCACTGATCTGTCTATCTTACTAACTCGCCTATATCCTCCTGTAACCTAAGACGTACTTCCCACTGTTAATCACTTGGCCAATTTTCATGCTGTCCACAAATTCATTCAATACTCCCCCACATTCTCAACTATATCACTTATAAATATCACTTGTATTTTTATTTTTCTATATTTTTGATTGTGGACTTGTGAAATAAGAAAAGAACAGCTTTCAAACCAAGGATTGCTGCGTGTTTTGAAAATAGGTAACCTGACACTCATTGTAAGCACTGTTTATACAGCTGCTGCTTCCATCAGCAGTTGAAGTGTAGTTTGCAGATGAACTGCAGCCAAAGGGTTGCCAAAAATGGAGCTTTGGTTGGCAACAAGTATCCAATTGATCTGTGGACTAGCGATCGCTTATTAATGACAAAGACATTCTGCCTGCCAATAACTATATGATTGGTTCTCAGGTAGCTGACCAGCTTAGGGCCATGAGCAGGATAGCGAAAAGCCTTCAGTCCACCGCCGGCTCAGAAGCTGTCTCTATTGTCTACAGTAAAAGGCAGTTTGAACCTGAACAAAACCAGTTTATTTTCCTCCCAGCAGTTACTGTAAGCCATGACTTTAATTTAATAATTCAGAGACCTTTTAGAAGGGTCAACCAGCTCCTGTGAGTCCTGCAACCAGTAAAAACATCCAGAGATGGAGGACTTAGAAGCAGCATTCCAGTCAACATAAGAACCATCTCAGAAAACTCTGAACAAAGAGCAGTGCTTCCTCGGCTTTCCCTCCATCCATAACACGTGTGTGTGTGTGTGTGTGTGTGTGTGTGTGTGTGTGTGAGATAAGAGTTTTAACTGATAGTTGTATATCAAGTTGCATAATTGTTTACCCTTTGCTGCAGTAAATAGTAATTATTAAAAACTAAACCTGGTCCATTGTTTCTATCAAATTTGAGCCTGAAAATCATGCAAATTGTGGAATTCAGTGTGCTTTTAAAAATCTTTAACTTTTGTGACAACTCTGAGAATAGCAGGACTTGATTTCTAATACTACCCCAGTGAATCATGACAGAATATTTCAAAAGTACCTAATTCACTGTAAAGCAATTTGAAGTTCATGAAAGGTTTTATAGATGCATGTATTTTTATACTGTAACAAAAAGCAGACTGTGGTCAGTGGCTGTTTTCCAAAATGAAGCAGGATATATCATGGTGTTTCTAGGGGTCAGTTTTGGGACCATGCTATTTTGTGTTAATCACCTGAACTTGAACAAGGCATAATTTCAAAGTTTGCAGATGAAATGATCTCTCAACTGTAGTAAACAGTGAGAAGGATATTAATGATCTGTAGGAGGTTTTAGAGTCTCAAAATGGCAGATGAACTTACATGTATGGAAGTGTGAAGCTCTTCACTTGGAGCAGAACAATGAAGAGAAGGAATAAAGTTGAAGGCACAATCTTAAGAGGATATAGAAACAGGCAAATAAATTGTGCTGAGTCATTATTGGGTCAGCTCCAACTGGAATATTGTATTCAGTTCTGAGCTCTGTATTTCAAGAAGGATTTGAAGTTTATAAAAACTGCAGAAGAAATTTACTTGAATGGTATGTCACAACCTAACTGCGCACTGATAATTGCTCCCCACTGATCCACAAGCTGTTGTAATTGCACAGAATCCCAGTGAGGCCTCTAGAATGACGAGTTTGCCTCCTGCTTAATACAAAAATAATTCATACCGGGTTTCTTCAGTAACAGTTAAAAATAACTATTTATTGTAACATAACTTGAACAAGAACAGTAAAAAGGAATGATTTGTGTAACTCAAACTATATCTCTTCCCCTATCCCAGTAGGGGAAGTGATGGCGTAGTGGTATGATCGCTGGACTGTTAATCCAGAGACCCGGATAATGTTCTGGGGACCCGGGTTCAAATCCCACCACGGCAGATGGTGGAATTTGAATTCAATAAAGTATCTGGAATTAAGAGTCTAATGATGACAGTGAATCCATTGTCGATTGTTGGAAAAACCCATCTGGTTCACTAATGTCCTTTAGGAAACTGCCATCCTTACCTGGTCTGGCCTACATGTGACTCCAGACCCACAGCAATGTGGTTGACTCTGAACAGCCCTCTGGGCGATAAATTGGGGCGGCACAGTGGTTAGCACTGCTGCTTTACAGTGCCAGGGACCCGGGTTCGATTCCAGCCTCAGGCGACTGTCTGTGTAGAGTTTGCACATTCTCCCCGTGTCTGCGTGGGTTTCCTCTGGGTGCTCTGGTTTCCTCCCACAGTCCAGAGATGTGCAGGTTAGGTAGATTGGCCATGCTAAATTGCCCATAGTGTTTAGGGAGGTATAGATTAGGTAGGTTATAGAGGGATGGGTCTGGGTGGGATGCCCTGAGGTTTGGTGTGGACTTGTTGGGCCGAAGGGATTCTAGGATTCTATGGAATGCTGCCTAGCCAACGATGTCCTCATCCTGTAAATGAATAAAGAGAAAAAAACCGCAAATACATGCGCACAAACTCAAAGGCATGATTAAGATAGACAACTGACAAACATACTCTATGGATGGAAAAGAATATAGACAGGATAAACAAAATGCTGAAGATTAAAAATTCAGACTGCTAGGTGATAAGCTATTTTCCACAGTCCCTTTGATTTTTGCAGTTGATGGTATGCTGTTGTCAGTAGAGTGATGATTGTTCTTCAAAAGAATGGACTAGAGTAAGATTAGGGCCGGTCAAGGACAGTAGTGGGAAGTTGTGCGTGGAGTCTGAAGAGATAGGAGAGGCGCTAAATGTATGTTTTTCGTCAGTATTCACACAGGAAAAAGACAATGTTGTCGAGGAGAATACTGAGATACAGGCTATTAGACTAGACGGGATTGAGGTTCATAAGGAGGAGGTGTTAGCAATTCTGGAAGGTGTGAAAATAGACAAGTCCCCTGGGCCGGATGGGATTTATCCTAGGATTCTCTGGGAAGCTAGAGAGGAGATTGCAGAGCCTTTGGCTTTGATCTTTATGTCGTCATTGTCTTCAGGAATAGTGCCAGAAGACTGGAGACTAGCAAATGTTGTCCCCTTGTTCAAGAAGGGGAGTAGAGACAACCCTGGTAATTATAGACCAGTGAGCCTTACTTCGGTTGTGGGTAAAGTGTTGGAAAGGATTGTAAGAGATAGGATTTATAATCATCTAGAAAGGAATAATTTGATTAGGGATAGTCAACACGGTTTTGTGAAGGGTAGGTCGTGCCTCACAAACCTTATTGAGTTCTTCGAGAAGGTGACCAAACAGGTGGATGAGGGTAAAGCGGTTGATGTGGTGTATATGGATTTCAGTAAAGCGTTTGATAAGGTTCCCCATGGTAGGCTATTGCAGAAAATACGGAGGCATGGGATTGAGGGTGATTTAGCGGTTTGGATCAGAAATTGGCTAGCTGTAAGAAGACAGAGGGTGGTGGTTGATGGGAAATGTTCATCCTGGAGTTCAGTTACTAGTGGTGTACCTCAAGGATCTGTTTTGGGGCCACTGCTGTTGGTCATTTTTATAAATGACCTGGATGAGGGCGTAGAAGGATGGGATAGTAAATTTGCGGATGACACCAAAGTCAGTGGAATTGTGGATAGTGTGGAAGGATGTTGCAGGTTACAGAGGGACATAGGTAAGCTGCAGAGCTGGGCTGAGAGGTGGCAAATGGAGTTTAATGCGGAAAAGTGTGAGGTGATTCACTTTGGAAGGAGTAACAGGAATACAGAGTACTGGGCTAATGGTAAGATTCTTGGTAGTGTGGATGAGCAGAGAGATCTCGGTGTCCATGTGCAGCGATCCCTGAAAGTTGCCACAGAGGTTGATAGGGTTGTTAAGAAGGCGTACGGTGTGTTAGGTTTTATTGGTAGAGGGATTGAGTTTCGGAGCCATGAGGTCATGTTGCAGCTGTACAAAACTCTGGTGTGGCCGCACTTGGAGTATTGCGTACAGTTCTGGTCATCGCATTATAGGAAGGATGTGGAAGCATTGGAAAGGGTGCAGAGGAGATTTACCAGGATGTTGCCTGGTATGGAGGGAAGGTCTTTGAGGAAAGGCTGAGGGACTTGAGGCTGTTTTCGTTAGAGAGAAGAAGGTTAAGAGGTGACTTAATAGAGACATACAAGATGATCAGAGGATTAGATAGGGTGGACAGTGGGAGCCTTTTTCCTCGGATGGTGATGGCTAGCACGAGGGGACGTAGCTTTAAATTGAGGGGTGATAGATATAGGACAGATGTCAGAGGTAGGTTCTTTACTCAGAGTAGTAAGGGCGTGGAATGCCCTGCCTGCAAAAGTAGTAGACTCGCCAACTTTAAGGGCATTTAAATGGCCATTGGATAAACATATGGATGATAATGGAATAGTTTAGGTTAGATGGGCTTCATGTTGGTTTCACAGGTCGGCGCAACATCGAGGGCTGAAGGGCCTGTACTGCGCTGTAATGTTCTATGTTCATTTTAATAATTGATCTCGTGAACTTGTATCTTTCCTTGTACAAGTTTTTTACTTTAAGCTTGCTTGGTTTTTCTGTCTTTTCCCACATGGTGAGAAGGAGGATAAGATGATTGCTTTCTGTCTTCAGGATCTGTATGCCTCTTCCACCTTACTGCTCTTTGCAATTGCAGCTTTCAATATTGCAGCTGAACCAATCAGAATTTTCCTTAAATCAAAAGATTCTCGATGCTGCTCAGTCTTCAACTTCAGCTCTTAGTGCTTCCAACTGCATTGCATGGCTCAGCAAAATGCAAAGCTTGAAATTAAAATTAATTTGAAGTTCACTTGAATTTCAATTTCAACCTTCCTGGTTTTCCAGTTATAACAATCCAACTTCCATTTCAGTTTATAGTCCCAACAGAGAAGAATAAGTGGCCTCTTACAGGTACCGAGTGGAGAGGGTTATAAAGTTGAGATTGCTCCCCTTACAGCAGAGAAGTTCAAGGGGAGATTTTCTAGATTGTTCAAAATTCTCTCATATTTTGCGGAATAAATAAGAAGTAGTGGAAGAAGGTTCATATTTCCAAAAGAAACATTGGCAACATGAGGGAAATATTTTTTCACATTGACTTGTGACCTGGAAAGCACTATCTGAAAGGCGGAAACAGATTTACTAATCACTTTCAAAGGGAATTGGATGAATACTTGTAAAGGGGAAAAAGTTGTGCTTTGGTGGTTTTTCCTTTAAGAAGCAAGTGCGCTTCTTAAGCAGTGACCAGGATGGTACCACAAAGAACCTCTCTCAAATTGTCCTGTGCAGGATGATGTGTGTGAGCCTGTGCCAATCCAAAAAATCCTGAAGAGATTTGCAAAAGTAGTGAAGATGGAGTAGAGAGCAACTCAACTATTCTCCAATTTGCTATCCACGCTGCTGGGTATACAGATACTGGATACATGCGTTGTGCAGAAAAGAAACTTAGACTGCTCTTTGTACATTCTTATAATTTAATGTATTTTACCTATAGGCTTGGGCAGCTGGCGATATTGTCACATGTGTGATAGACCTGGATGAAGGGAAGATTGCATTCTGCTTGTGAGTATGGCTTACTTATTGTATTGTCTCAGCGTTGAGTCTCTCTGGGGCTTGCCGAGACTGAGATCAGAAACATTGGCTAGTTGAATAAGATAGATACATATGAATGTTATACGCAGGGTGGCGGGGTGGGGGGGACTGTGTGCAGGGGTGCTGGAGGCGGTGGTGCCCCTTTACAGTTATATCTGATATATGGCAAGGGATGGAAAATGTTGGATTATACTGGAATATATACTGAAGCTCAAGTTCCTAAACTGACATGTACCCATCAATGATGGAGTTCAGTTTTTTCTTTCCTGGTAAAGGGCTCACCTCTCCAGAGCATCACTGTCCAGAGATGCTTCCAAGTGAGACAGCAGGAGAAGAGTTAAAAACAGTAATCTTGGCCAAATATCTTTTGTGGTATTACAGAGACTGGTCCTTGAGGGTTGGAAAGCAACAATCCTAGAGGAGACAGACAAAAGATACAAAGTATTGAAATACACACATCCTTAACCAAGGTCATCAGCGATGAGTTTTGTTCAAGTAGCTGTTCAGTGAGCAGTGACATAGACAGCACTACCATGTTACACCAACCATTGTGAGTAACAGGAAAATCATAGTCAAGTAACCATGTATGCTGTTCATGATGGGGACTGTATTGATGAAAATAACTTTGTTGCTGGATTGTCATAAAAACCTAACTGGATCACTAGTATATTTCAAGGAAGGTAATTTTTTTACGCTTGCTGGTCTGGTTTGGTCTGTGTGCCATTTCCATACGATACCAATGTGATTGGCTCTTCATGAACTGCCCTCTGAAATGGCGTTGAGAGTAGCTCAGTTAGTGTAAATAGGGACACACAATAAATGGTATTCTTGCCTATGATGCCTACATCCCACGAAGGATTTCTAATTCTGGAGCTGCACTGTGCTTATGGAGCTATACTCCACCGTGATTAACAGAATCAAGAATCATAGAATGGTCATAGTTAAGGAGGCCTTTTAGCCCTTCAATTCCATGCCAGTTCTCTGCAAGAGAATTTAGTGACACCCACTCCCTCTCTCTTTCCCCACAGCCCTGCAATTTGTTCTCTTCAGGTGCATTTTCAATTTCCTTCTCAAAGCCATAAATGAATTTGATTCTGTCAGCCAATGCATTTTAGATCCTAATTACTCACTGCATAAAAAATGTTCTTTTATCATTCACCATCAGTCTGTGACTTCTGGTTCTCAACTTGCCCAGAAGTAGGAACGATTTCTCTCTGTTTACTCTGTCCAGCCCTGTCATGATTTTGAACGCCTCGGTCAAATGTCCTCTCAACCTTATCTAAGGAGAACAGCCCTGCTTGTCCGCTCTATCTGTGTAACTGAAATCCCTCATCTCTGCAACCATGTAGATAAAGCTTTTCTGCACCCTCTCTAAGCTGTCACAACTTGCTTAAAGTGTAATGAATGGAATTGGGCATAATTACTATGGCGAGGTTGAAGCAGTGCTTTGTACAAATTCATTATAAATTGTTTGCTTTTATATGAAAAGAGAAAATTTGACAGGACAATGCTCGCAGTCTTTGGACTCCTGGGGGAAGTCTCAGGAGACTTTGCTAAACCACGCATGAGGGCATACTCCTGTTGGGACTTACTAAAAAGTTGAATGATGGTTGAGAATTTTATTTTGTGGTTGTAGCTGATCTTTTGAATTAATTTTCTCACTACATTCTATGCACATTGGTGAAATAACGTGACATTAATTGATTGCTTAGAAAGGTATTGTGTGAGATACCGAATAAAACTGCTACCAGTAGATACTAGCACATTCAGGAAGGAGCCATTGTCTTTAGGGAGAATTAGCGAATGGAGGAAGAAAGCCTGTTTAATAAATCAGCACTTGGTGGTGAGGAGGAGGATCAGTGCAGGATGAGAAATTCTGAACAATCGGTGAATGGGCAGTGAATTCTGTGCTTTCTCGTTCCCCTGAGTGTCCTTCAAATGTTGAACTCTGTTAAAACAGAGAAGGTGAAAAGACTCATCAGGTGAAGCAGTATCTGCAGAGAGAGATGAAGAAAGGATAATATTTTTCTAATCTTTGGCTTTTATTAAATTATAATGATGTGTGTGTAACATGGCTGAATAACTGGCAATGTGCGGTTATTTTAAAGACAGTCTGTGCTCCTTGTATGCTTTGAATAATCGCATTCTTTCTTTGAGAAGCTTCTTGTACAGCATCTGTGTTTAGATTCTAAATACAAAGTATGTGCTAACTACATGATCAGTATAATCCAGTTACATACTGGCCTGATCACAGCAGATGCTTTGGTGTGCTATAACCTGGTACATCAAAAGCTATTTTAAGTAGTTAGTGTGATTTTGTGGAATGTGACATTTTGGTATCCCTTCCCTCTAGACACCTCGACTGTTTTAAGTAACTTCAGTGCCAGCTGCACTGCTGTTTGGAGCTTATTTCTGACTGAGTTCCTGTGTAGCTGGTGGTGATTTGCTACCCCAATGAATGCAGAATTTAAACGAAAGCTATTTCCTCGGAGGTCGCAACTACATCAGTTCCATCAACCGCTCTGTGAAACCACCGACTCCAGAGTTCCTTTCTGCTTGATTTAAACAGCACTGTACAACAGAGAAGCCCATCTGCCATCTGAAGTAGTGCGGATTATAAAAACAACTGCATTTAAACTTAGGCTAAATTAATCGAGTCCTGAACATACAACAAACTGCTTCATTCGTAAAGGTGTTGAACCCAGCATTGCTACACTAAGCTTCTTTCTGGCATGCCAAAGCCGGGAAAAGGACATGAATGTATCCTTGTCCCCCTCCTTTCTGTCTGTTTGTCTATCTTACCTGACCTCACACTGGGGAACTGAAGCTTGGACAAATTCACTTGACAGTTTGAAACCTATCAAAATGTATATCTAGGTTTCTCAGGGGTGGAAATTTTGGAATGAGATTGACTGTTATGCCAGTTGTTTTTACATTGGATTGAAAGTTTTGTATGTGTAACTTTTCTGAAATGTGACATGCCTTTGACCAGTTTCTCAATGGTGGTTCATGAGTGATAATTGGGTTCTGGATTTGCAGTGTATTCAGACTAAGAATGCACATTCACTGCCATTTTGGACCTTCCTTTTCCAGAAATGGGATCTCCTTGGGAACTGCATTTCAAGACATCAGATTGGGCCCTGGAATAGCCTACTTCCCAGCAATCAGTCTATCCTTCAAAGAATCAGTGGCATTCAACTTTGGGAGCCGGCCAATCCGATATCCTTTTCAGTAAGTGCATTGCATTGTGAGGGTATGGAGTATTTGTCATCTATGCCATACATGCCACTTGACACTGTTTTTATTGTTTGTTCTGTGCTGAAAATTTTTAATTTTATGTGCAGCAGTGATTTTACTGCGTTGATTACCGTATCTATGAAGTGTGGGTTTTTTTTTTTGGTAATCTTGGCTCTGACACGTCTGGAGACCGACTCTCAAACTGTTGAGAAAGCAGTTGAGTTTCAAGTAGCATTTCTGTTTGTCTGGCGTAGAATGCACACCTTCTGTCATGTCAGTCATGGCTCAATTCTTACCTCTGCCTGAGAGGTAATGTTTCAAATCCCACATCAGGCCTTCATTATAAAATTTCAGGCTGATACTCGCATGCAGTACAGAAGGAATACTGCACTGTAGAAGGTGCCATCTTTTGAATGAGAAGTCAAGGTCCCTGTTGCCTTTTCAGGTAGACGTACAAGGTCCCATCACACTATTTGAAAAAAGAGCTCAGAAGTTCTGCTTAGTGCCCTGGCCAACATTTATTCCTGAATCAACATTGAAAACTAAACTGTCTTGTCATTATCAGATTTCTATTTGTCCACAAAATAACAGCCTCATATCCAGCCTTGCAACAGTGACAACACTTCAAAACTATTTTATCAGCTATGGGGTCATAAGTGTGAATACAAGTTTGTTTTTTTGTTCGGGGGCATCCCACTGAGCTAAGCGTAAGTCTCTGCCTAAAAGGTAAATTGTAAATTTGCAGGGGTGGATGAGCAAGTTTAAATGTGAAAAATTTGGCTTTGTTCAGTGAAGCCAAGCTGACTTGTGTGTTTAACTGCAGTGTATCAGGCAGTGTGCAAACAACTCAGTTCTGAAGAGGGGTCCTGTTGGACTTGAAATGTTAACTCTGTTTCTCTCCACAGGTGCTGCCAGACCTGTTGAGTTTCTCCAGGATTTTTTTTAATTTGGGAGACATGGGTTGGCATTTTCAATGTATTACTTTCTCATTTGCAGTTTTGGAGCATAAGAGTTTGAGGGGTGACGTTATTGAGGTTTATAAAAGCATGAGGGGCATTAATAAGGTGAATGACAGGGGTCTTTTCTCTAGGATGGGGGAGTTCACAACTAGGGGGTATATTTTTAAGATGAGAGGAGAAAAATTTAAAAAAGACGTGAGGGACACATTTTTTTTACAGAGTGGTTCGAGTGTGGAATGAGCTGCCAGAGAAAGTGGTGGAAGCAAGTACAGTTACAATGTTGGAAAGACATTTGGATAAGTACTTGAATAAGAAAGGTTTGGACAGATATGGGCCAAGTGCAGGCAGGTGGGACTAGTTTAGTTTGGGAACGTGGTCGGCATGGACTGGTTGGACTGAAGGGTCTGTTTCTGTGCTCTATGGCTCTATGATATTAACATGGCTTTTACAGTTTCACAGTGGCTGCACGGGGCTTCCTGAAACTCAGCAGTAAAAGCAAAACAGCATTTATAGGTGTGGAAACATGGCAGGAACAGATGTCAATAAGTTCTTGCCTGACTCTGTGAGAGGCTTTGTTCACGACTTTGAAGTGCAGATCAGTCTATTCAGCATAGTTGCTTCTACGGCTGTCTCACTTTGGATCTGAGATGAGGATCAAGGTGACCAGTCGAAAGAACAGTAGAAGCCATCTGTTCTTTATGGACCTGCCTCTCTGCAGGAGAAAGTGAAAAGAGAGCTGCAGCTCACAGGAGGTATTTCCAGCATAGATTTTCAGGAAGCGAAATAAGCTTCCTCGAAATGTCTGAATGCCAGGGTTTCAGGAGGCTCAGGGAGCCTCGGTAGATGATGACAGACATTTGCAGCTCCTGAAAGAAGACCTGCTGACATATGGAGCTGGTGGCTAATAAAGTCGCCACTGTCCTGAACTCTAGATCCATCCAGGCTTCTCCCAGAGACATTTGCAGGAACTTTCATTTAAAAGCTGAGGAATTCATAAGGTTTGTTTACCATGGCAGATTTTTATCTCAGTTCTACCACTGATCACTTGAGTTTCTGCACTGGCTGACTTCTTGCAGGTGCAGGATATAGGATGTCATTGGCATCAATAAATGGCAGTTATGGCACTCCAGTATTTTGTGTTTAATCCAATTAAGTTTCTGGTTAATAGTAAGATGCTGTAATGGCAATGCTGTTAGGTGTTAAGCAAAGATGGTTTGATTCTTTCTTGTTGGTGATGATCATTGTCCGTCACTGTGTGGCATGAATGTTATGGGAGTTTATCTCCACAAGGACTGTGTGAGGGCCACTCCTACTTGAATTATCATGGACAGATACATCAGTGACATATAGATTGGTGAGGATGTAGTCAAGTGCTGTGCTTTGCAGTGTTCGATTCGCAGGAAGAACGAGGTGCAAAGTACAAATCCAGTTCAGACCATAATGTGACAAGGCTCCCAAGGCAGTGTTGCGAGTTGTTGCCGTGTTGGTTGCTAGATTATCACATGAAATTTTGCCCATCACTAGGCTTATTGCAAGGTTGGGGAGGGGAATCTCCTCAAAGCCAATAAAATTCTAACTAGATAAATACAGGAAGAATGTCCTGATGACTGAGGAGTCAGAACCAGAGGTCACACTCTAAAGATACGGGGTAGGCCATTTAGGATTGCGATGAGGGAAAATTGTCTTCACCTAAAGAGTGGTGAGCCTGTGGAATCCTCTGTCACAGAAAATGGTTGAGGCCAAACTTTGAAAGTATTCAGGAAGAAGTTAGATATAGTTCTAAGGGCTAAAGTGATGAAAGGAAATGGGGAGAAAGTGGAAACAGTGTACTGTGTCGGATGATCAGCCAAGATTATATTGAATGGCAGAGCAGGTTTGAA
The DNA here is from genome assembly GCF_021869965.1 of Rhincodon typus. Lineage (NCBI taxonomy): Eukaryota > Metazoa > Chordata > Chondrichthyes > Orectolobiformes > Rhincodontidae > Rhincodon > Rhincodon typus. Next base: position 13,395 of record NW_025968334.1, read on the forward strand.
GGGCTGAATGGCTTACTCCTGCTCCTATTTTCTATGTTTAAATAGGTCACTCAAGGTAGTTCAAGGGTCACAAAGGTGACAGACAAGGACTGAAGTTCAGAAAGTTTAGAAAGGAGAGGGATGTAGATTCCACTTTAGGAGTACTGCAGTTAGCTGTACTGCTGGGAAGGAAGCTGAACTACAGATTCTGTGTAGGGGGACTCTGTGAAGAGTCGAGCTATTGGATAGCTCTGTACTGTTAGAACAAATTCAGGAAGAAGTTCTAGGAATTAGTAGACGTGTAGGAGTTGGATAGATGGAACCATCATGTTTGGCAAAGCTGCTGTTAACTGTGTTGCTAAAAGGCCGCTGAACTCCAGGATTTTGTGTAGTGAGGATTTGGGGCAGCCTGCAGCAGTTGAATAGCTCTAACAGCTTTTAAGAAGTCCGTAGAGCAACAAAGGGCTTGAGGAAAGACTGTGCATAATTAATAGTTCAGTACAGCTAAGAGCAGAGGTGAAAGGCCCATATACAGTTTTTACTGGATAAAACAGAGCAAGATTGGAGCTGATGGGCCTCCCACAGGGCTACGTCCAGCTGGCTGTCAGCTGGACTTGTGCCTGTGCGTAAGTACAGGAGAGCAGTTTTTGGAGTCCAGGGGATCATGGACCCAGGAATAGAGGCTGATCGGACAGAACGGGCACATTGTGATAGTCCATGACTAAATAGCTCCTAAGAGGGACTTTTAAGGTCAGATAGGCAAAAGTGAAGAATTGTGACCCTTTGTGGAGTTTCATGAGGTTTAATGACCCACTATATCATTACTCTATGGCAGAGTTGCTCTGATCTGTCCTGATCACATTTGCCAAGTGTTGTGTGCTTTGTGGGCTGTTGATCACATTACCTATGTTTGTCATGTTAATTCTAGCTGTTAGAAATAAGTTTTGTGTTTGTGTGTATTATGGTTTGTATTGTTCTTCAAACTTTTATGGTAAAGTCTTGTTTATTTAAAATTGTGGACTCTTGTGGCTTTATTTTCTTAAAAAGTCTCTCAGCTGTCACCTTTGTTCAGTTAAAACTAAAATATTACTAGCCAGATCATAGCATCAAGTTTGTAGTCTGGTCTGAGATTATAACATAGTTAGTGATTATGTCCTTGATCATAATGTAAAATTTGATGGTCTCATCTGCGATCCCAGCAGCTTTGTACCTGGTAACAACCTAACTGCCTGCTTTCTGTTATTTATTGTTTGAATAAATCACTGATAAATTACTCACCTCGGGAAGAGCTTGTTTTCTTTTAACTTCTACGCACGTACCCAGTAGAAGGCTATCGCCCAGTGCAGGATCCACCAGAGGCAGATCTCGTGAAAGCTCACAGACTTCTGGGATACCTAAAGAATGTGATTTCTGCCAGTATGGACACCCAGGTATGGACTTAAGTTTGTTCCTGACAGTGATGTTTTATTTTGCTGCTGTGTCATGTTTAGGTTATTTGTGTCTAGGCGTTTTGAAAGACAGGCTCTGGAACTGATTGCCCACAAGTTGATGCAGTGCCTAAGTACCATTTGCAAAGACTGCAGTAGCGTATTTGCTGGTGGCCTTTGCTGAAGCTGTGATATGAGAAATCCAAAGGACTTCTGATTCATTTCTCAATCTGTGCTGAGTTAGTAGACTCTGATGTGCCAGTAGGGTGATTACAGTTGGCCTCAGGATGGAGCTTGTGAAGGAAAAAATACAGATGACTGTTGTGCATAATAATTCAGCAAACTTTTTATTAACTGGCACCTATGGGACCAGGAGTGTGCCGGTTGATCAAATATTCTGGATAAGCAAGAAGTACAAGTAACTGCAATAAACCCTGACCAAACGCGGCTTCGAGATACCAACATTCCTCAAAACATCGATGTAGAGACATTAACACACCTAAAATCAATGTAATAGGAATGAAATATCAACATAAGTAATAGAAACATAATTTAGTGGTAATCCATCACTGTTATACTTTATTTACAGCATTAATACTCGGACATTGTGGTACGTTGCTCTATTTGAGGTGTATAAATTTTATCAGTTTATCAAGAGTGCCAGTCGATAAGGTGCCGGTTAAAATAGTTCGCTGTGGAATCAGGTGGCAGGGATTAGTGTGTATTTTTACAAATATGTTAGAAAAAGGTGTAGTAACATGCCTGGTTCTGTCAATAGAAGTGTCCCACCAGCCCCCCATCTTGAGGCCTCCCACTAACCTGGCGCCCTGCCCTGTGATTGCAGGCATATTCTTGTATTGTGGTGAACTGTGTTGTCAAGTATATAGTTTCCCCATTATGTTGTGATGAGGTGGAGAATTGCAATGCATCTGTCTGTGTCCTGCAAATTTGTGACATTGATGCAAGGATGTACTGCAGTACCTTGTTGCAGTTAAAAGTACGAGGGGCAGGTTATGTGTCTAATGTTTTGCACAGTAATGGCCCCGTGTATGGGTTGTAGAAGACACCACAGGTTGATGCACTAAAGAGATGTGTGCATCTCCCATCTCAGACACTGTACAGTCAACCTGCCCCTTTATTTATTTATAGAATCCCTACAGTGTGGAAACAGGCCCTTCGGCCCAACAAGTCCACACTGACCCTCAAAGCATCCCACCCAGATCCATCCCCTAATCTACACATCCCTGAACACTATGGGCAATTTAGCATGGCCAAATCACCTAGTCTGCACATCTTTGGACTGTGGGAGAAAACCGGAGCACTTCGAGGAAATCCACGCAGACATGGGGAGAATGTGCAAACTCCATACAGACAGTCACCCGAGGGCGGAATCGAATCCGGGTCCCTGGCACTGTGAGGCAGCAGTGCTAACCACTGAGCCACCGTGCTGCCCTTTGTCAGTTATAACATAAAAATGCACAGCCTGGAATCTTTATTGGGAAGGTTTAATTATAAAATTATGTAGGAATTAGGTAATTTGTAGACAAGTGCATGCAAAAGATGTTTTGGTGTGATGTGTTTGTCTACCTCTGAGGATGAACCGTACTGAGATTGTTTGTGATCTTTCTATAGGAAGGAAAACTGACCGAACAGGATTCTGCGCAATGGCAAGCCCAGGGGGAACCCACTGTGCTCATTACACTCGCGCATATCTTCGACCACTTTGCACCCCTTATGGCAAGTACCTAATGACTAACTCTAACATCTGCAGCAAACTCAAAGAAAGCTTATCAGTATGTGGACTAGCTGCTCAGTCACCCTGTGTATACCAGGAGCCACAGGCAGTACAAACACAGAAACTCCACATTCTTTGCCAATATGGACTTGTCCAGAAGCTGTAGTTGCAGTTCCATCTGTCTGCTTAATGCAGAGTTGCATTTACAATTTTTGCCAGGTCTGGTATTTCTGACAGCTAAGAGTGAGCAAAATTCATTGTCAACTGTGTGGAAGCTGTAACAGTTCAGCTGATGCATGGCTAGATACCAGGACTGTTGAGCCAATAACAAGGGCTACTGATGAGCACCTGTCAAATTTGCTGCCAACAAATTTGCTCCTAGTGTATCCCTTCCCAAACGAGTTGCCTAACCACTCCATGCATTCAATTGCACTTAAGCTGGGTCTTATATTACATGGTTGCTTCTGAGAGCTCACTGCTCTGTTTCAAACGGAGCATTAAATGCTTCAGTGGTCTGAAATGTTACAAACTTGAATAAAAGTTCCTCTAAGATTTTTTGACCATTCTTCATACTGTTTGGTGCAGTCTCTTAATGTGCCTAACATTTGTAATTGTTTGTTATTTTTTGTTTCCTCTCTCCCATCCTACATTAGTCCCATGTTGTTCTAGCACTGTTCATTAATGCAAAATCTCTTACACCTATCTTGAAAGTCTTTCTGGAAGACCCAGGCTTTGAATGTTATTGTCTCATTCATTTTCAATATAAACAGTGTAAAGTTTACCTCGTGGAAGATGTGCTGATGACCTATTTCCTGAGTATACTGGAGGGAGGTGGGGCTGTTGATGAACACCCACTAATTCAACGCTTACTGGACCTCATGTGGCTCCTCATGGAGGTGAGTGCAAATGATGACAAATTTGGATTTAATTGATAGGGCTAGGTAGGATGCAAGGATTGTCCGCTACTCTGAATAGGTTGATGAAAAATACCTACTCTTAAGGTCTTCAGCAGAGATATCCTGTGACTGAGATGATCGGCCTTGAACAACTGTAGCCATTTTCCTTTTTCCTAGATATGTCTCCAGCCAGCGGAGCATTTTCTACCTGATTTCCATTGTCTCTAATTTTGCTACCTTGATAGTATACTTAAGGGTATTTGATTCATCCATTGTGTGCTGCTGAGTATGTACTTGTGCATGCCAACTAAATTAATTTACTGTTTGCTTTGTTCTTCAATATTGGTCTGAGATAATTCACTTTATTGTGAAATGTGGAAGATAAGAGCAGGAGTTGGCCATTTGCCCCTTTTGAGCCAGCTTCACCATTCAGTATGATCATGTCTGATCATCATCCAACTTAGTCACTTGTCCCTGCTGTCTCTCCATATGCTATGATCTCTTTAGCTTTAAGAACTATATCTGATTCCTCCGTGAAAACACTCAATGTTTGGGTTCAACTACTTTCTGTGGTAGAGAATTCCAAGGGCTCACCACTTTCTGGGTGAAGACATTTCTCTTCAGCCTAATCCTAAATGGCATCCACTGAATATTTAAACTGTGAAGTACTGGTACTTGACTCCTGGTCATTGGGAATATTTTTCCTGCATTTACCTTATCTATTCCTGTTAGAATTTTTTTAGGTTTCTTTGAGATCCCCCCCCCACCAATTCTTCTCAATTCCAGTGAATGTAGTTCTAACCAATGCAGTCGTGCTTCATATGTTAGTCCTGCCATCCCAGGAATCAGTCTGGTAAACCTTTGTCATCCTGCCCATAACCAGAACATGCATCCTCAGATAAGGAGAACAGAACTGCACACAGTAGTCCAGGTATGGTCTTGCCACTGGTTAGCCTTAGGTAGAGATATTTTATTTTACACTGCTTTTGCTGCATGAAACTCAGGTTGAGTTTGAGTTGATTTGTTTCTTCTGTTACAGGATTATGAAATCCAGGAGTGTTTGAAACGGCTGATGATGTCACTGCTTCGTGCATACAGATTTTCTCCTATCATTCCCGATTTAGGGTTACAGGTGAGGCCTTCCCCTGTAAGGCATCGACATCTAATTGTCCTGAGCAGTGTAAATTCTGGGGTGTCATGACCAATGAATATGCTGCTCAACATCACAAACTGCAATCTGTAACTGCAAGATCTCTAAATGCACAATGTGAGGACCACTATCCTTTACCACCCTCACACATGCTGAATCCAATCCCCTCAAAACATTGCATTTCAGTTTGTAATATTTAAAGTTAACTTATAATTTAAATTTGCTTAATTTAACATGAGACCAGTGTACTGGACAGTACTCAGCACAAGTGATATATTCATAGTAATTATAAATGTTGGTATTTTTAAAGCCAAAGCACCAAGGCACTACTCCTACTTTAATCTATAACATAACATTATTCCTTGAAACACCATTTCTTTGTTCACTTGAGGTAATAAGTGTTTTGAGGATTACTGTTACATCATAGATTAAATCGCTCATACTCTTGCTCAGAAATTCTGCATTGTTCACTGTCTGTACTGGCTTCAGGTTGACTTGAGCTGAATATAGTTAGCAAAATAAGACTCAAAATTTGAAAGCTTTGCCCATGGAACTGTTTGCCAAAGAGACCATTTTGCCCCCTATCACAGAGCTAATTTACCTCTTTACCCTGTCGATAACTGTCAGATGACCCTGTAGCACCCAAAGGACTGTCAGAATGCCAATTGTAGAATGTTTTCCCAACTGCTCAGTAAGATTTTATAACATTTGGGAATTGATGCATTATACAACAAGCTATTAAGGACAGTACATCAGATTGACTTACCAGTCACGTGATATAGTAACCTCTTTTCTTTGATAGCAGCAGAATGCAGATACGTAACAATGCAATTGATATTCAAGCATATAATATCTAATTGAATATGTTTCAGAGATAGCTAGCTCTAACTAATTTAACTTGTTCGTGGACCATGGAAAAAAAATTCTGTAAAGCATCTAACTAAAGTCACTTCATTTTTGTCACAGTTTTTGGTTGCTCTGTTGTTTGCCCAGGACTTTGTGTGTGCTTAATGTAAGCAAGTCCTAGGATGCTTGGCGTAGCTTTCCAGAAGTCAGCAGAGGCTGTGATGACAAACTTGCAGACATCTTTGGTTAGAAAATTTACATGAGACAGTAGAAGGTTTACCATTGTAACACTTCTCTTGAACAAAGGATAAACCGGGTAACTATAGACCAGTCAGCTTCATGTAGTTTGCGAGTAAGCTCTGGACGCCACAGATCTGAGATGCAATTCCTACTGTTATGGAGGGGCAATGGCCAAACTCCTCTGATAATTAAACCAAAACACAAGCTCCAATCTGTTATGACAGGAGTAGAGGTTCCCTTCTAATAATTACCCTTGAAACACCCAGAGAAGTTTGCCTTTCCCCTCATAATCTGTTAAGAGTGGTTAAAAGAAAGAAAATTCCTGATCCCCGTTATAAATAACAAGAAACAATTTATTTATTTAACCCTAACAATGAACAAATTGACAGAATGACTTAAACTGAACAATTCCCACCTAAGTACTAACTCCTCCCTAACTGGTGTAAATTATACTAGAATGCTGTTCAAATAAACACAAGTACCACTTATAGAAGCCCAATTAATAAGACAACAATAAATTAAAACTTAATCTGTCAAAGTTTGCACAGACTGCCTTCTGGAACACTCTGCCTTCTCCAGTCGATCTCACATCGCAAATGTCTTTCTTCCACTGATTCTGCTGTCAGGGATGGTTTTCTGTGTAACTTCCTCTGTGAGGACTTTTAGCTAGAAATGCCGAGGTACCTTTTAAAGTAGATGGTGCATTCTCAGCTAAAAGGTGTTGTCTCTTGGCAGTTGGCTCTCCCCGATTTTTCCAAATGCCCTCGTCTTTATATCCATGATGACATAACAATATTTTTTACATACGAATGGTTCGATGTTGTCAACACCATCAGATTTAAATTTGATTGGTTTCCAGAATCTAAGCGCTTGATTAAAGTTGATTGGCTAAATTTGAAAACTGTTGTCTTGCTAAAAATGGTGTTTGGCTGCTGGATACAAAATCTTTCCGTTCAGATGCTCTCCAAGTGCACCTGCTTGCAAACTTCCAAGCATAGACAAAGTATGATCTCTTAAAGTGACCATGCACTGCTTTTCAATTCATGACTATTCTACACAACGTCGCAATACTACTCACTTAGAAAAACGAGAGTTCATTAAAGGTGGCCAGTGCAAAAAAGGTCAAGTTTTTAAGGAAATAGTTGCTTCTAAACAAAATACAGTTAGCATTGTATATATGTATGTTCACAAGGTGTTGGATATGTGATGCAGTCTTATCAGTGAAATTAAGATGCTGTAATAAAATATGAAAATGTGATTAGGAATGTTGCAAAAGGACAGATACATGTCAGTAGTTAATGAGACGTTAGGGTGGAAGAATGTAAAAATGTAAATTGTAGGTACTAGCAGCTTCAGTACTGATCCCCCTCATGCTCAACATGTTACAATTTGCAAACCTGAAAATGACCCATTATGCCGATTTTCTGTTACCTGTTAATTAGTCAATCCTCTGTTCATGCTAATATATCACCTGTATGACCATGAGCTCTTGTCTTGTGTACTAACCTTTTATGCAGCGCATTATCAAATGCTTTTCGGAAATCCAAACACACAGTACCTACTGGTTCCTTCGATCAACCCTTCTTGTTATGTCCTCAGACAACTCTGACAAATTTGTCAAACACTATTTACTTTTCTCAAAATTGTTGATTCTGCCTGATGATGTTATGATTTTCTAAATGGCCTGATACTACTACCTCTGGTTTCCTATCACCCTCTGGTCTTGAGTGAAGGGGTACTTTTTGTGGTTTTATGACATGCTGGTGTCTTTCTAGAGTGTAGAGAATTTTGGAAGATTGCAACCAATGATTCCAATATCTCTGCAGCCACTTCTTTTAGCATTCTAGGATGCAGACCATCAAGGGACTTGTCAATCTTTAGCTACATTAGTTTCCCTCACATGATTTCTCCAGTGATTATTTAAGTTTGTTCTGTCCCTTTGCCTCTTAATTTTCCATTATTTTTGGGAATTTTTTTTGTCTTGTACCATGAAGGCAGATACTGATTATTTGTTCAGAATCTCTGTCATTTCACTGTTATCAGTTTTTAATTCTCCAGCCTCCTCCTTTAAGGGACCAATATTTACTTTAGATACTCTTTTCCTTTTTGTGTTTGTAGAAACTTTTGCTGTCTTAAATTTCTTGCAACTTTTTCCAATCTTCTGGCTTACTAGTATTTACAATTTTTCTTTCAATTTGACATCATCATTAACTTCCTTAGGTAGCTACAACTTTAGCCATAATATAATTGGATATAAATAAAAGGAGACCTAATGGAGGTATTGGAAATTATGAAGGATTTTGTATGAAGTACAGAAGAAAATTATTTTCATGTGTCAGTGAGTCAGCAACTAAAGGCTAAGGTTAGAAAGATTGATTATATATGGCCACTGGGTCTTGGAATGTTATCAGAAATAGTGGTACAAGTTAGAAGCCTGGGAGCTTTTCAAAGAGAAGAGCATGAAATATATAGCCTCAAAATTAAAAGGGAACGGGGGAAGTTAAAGAAATGTAGCTAAGTGACTAACTTGCTGAGAACTGGCAGTGCCAAGTAGGGCTGCATGGCATTATATGCTCAATCATTTAAGGGTTTGGAGTAGATTTGTAGCTCGGGTTGTGGGTGTTGATGATGTTGCCCAGCAGGGTAATGAAACGTCCAACCTCAACGCTCAATCGTTTTAAAATTCCAATATTTCTTTGTGACCTTTAGTATGCTAACAGTTTGTCTTTTTGTCTCTTTGCAGATCCACTATTTGCGTCTGAGCATAGCTATTTTAAAGCATGAGAAAACCAGGAAATATCTGCTCAGCAACGTCTTATATCCTTTTAAATCCACCTGTACTTGTTTTTGTTTTATTCTTTTATTGCTTGACTAGCAAAATTACTGGAAAATGTTCCCACTTTTTCAGTTCTCCTATGTACTATTTTCTCAATGAGCAGGCAGACTGGAAACTGCTCCAAAATTTTGCCAGCGCCATGCATACCAGTTAAACAATTGTTGGAAGGTACATAGCAACAGCCTATGTTGCACTAACTATGAATATCCATCGGTGCTTTTTGGGGAATGTTGAGCACCTCCTGAATTAAGCAATCACAGTAGTTCTTTATGACCAAGGTCAATCAAACCTGTATGGTTTGAGTAGATTGCGAACCTCCCTGTGACACCACAGCTGTCGATGTGAAATTGGGCATGCTATGGAAGGAAAGTAAAAAATTAATTACCACATCATAAAATCCTCAATGTGAATGCCAATAAATGACTGAAAACTGCTGCTCACTAAAGACACTGAAGCTTTCAAGAAGAAACCACACTTAAGGGATATTGGCAAAAGTGCATATATGTTTCTTCTATCAATGAGTGAACTTTTAATGATAGCATGATATAAATGGAATGTTATTCTTAGTACCATTCGGTGTTAATTTTTCCTAAATATTTAGGATTTTATTCCAAAGGAATGGCACACTGTATAACTTACGTCTTTTAAAAACTTCAGGTGCAGCGTGCTTGATCATTGCACGCATTTACAAAAAGAATTTTCAGTCTTAGGCTGTAAAAAGCTGAAGGGAAGAGGGTCATTTGAAAACTTAGGGTACGCAAGAAGTTATTATACAAAGAACTGGCACCTTGATGACCCTTAACTCAAGGACACATTTGATGTGCTGCGATCAGTGGTGTTTTTTTTCATTAAGACGCCCCTACGAGTGGAGGAGGCAGGCTTAGAGGAGCTTATTCCCACCACTTGGTGGCCAACCAGGTTTGACAAGGAGGTGAGATCCTTTATTCTTTATTTTGGCCTCTGCTGGTGATCAGGCTCCATGTGAATAAGTTCCATTTGGGTGAAAAATTCCAAATAATTTGCCTCATTTTAAGAGGTGATGAACCCCAGTTTTCTCCTTCCAGGGGAAGGAGGTGAAGGAGGAAACTGCTGAGGAGAGGCTGAGACGTCGGGCCTATGAGCGTGGCTGCCAGCGATTAAAGAAGCGTATTGAGGGTAAGCACTAAATGTGGAGCCATGCGGAGAATGTGAGTAACAGGAATCATTTCAACGTTTGCTTATCTGGAGCTTCTTTAAAGTCCCTGGGGATCGAGCATGACTTACTTACTTACTTCCATTCTGGTTTGGTGAACCTTGAGAAGGCTATTAGCTCCAATACATGAATGTAGGCTCTGCCGTGTGCAGGGAAGGTGGTGCTTGGAGGGTCTGATACAGGTCCACTGTCCTCAAACTCTCCTCGTAGGACAGTCACGCCAACCAGTAAATCGGTCTGCTGAATCCTCTGAGGTAAACATCTTTTCTTAGACAAAGGGAACAGAACTGCACACAGTACTCAGGTGTAGTCTCACCACTGCCCTGTACAATTGAGGCAAGACTTCTTTACTCTATACATGATAAAACACCTGTTAAAAATGAACTCAAAATGCAACTCTGCTGGTAGATAGCCATAAAAGTGCGCTAGCAGCCTGCTATCATCCAGATCCAGATGTAAATCAAGACTAAGAGTGTTACATAGATCGAATGAATGCTTCAGCCCTCTGAGAGGAAACATGGTCCCTCATCGCCATCTAAAGGGCAAGCCCTAATTTTGAATCTATCCTCTGATTCTAGACTTGCCCTTAAAAGGGGTCCACTGTGTATTCAGGGATGCAGTAAGGAGTTTGAACTGACAAGCTTCTGTTTGGATTGCTGGTCCTTTCCAATGCTGGAAAGTTTTCACAAGATAAAATCATGTTCAACTGTGAATGAGACAAAGCACTGCTGATTGAATGCAATACCTACTGTGGCTGCTTCGCTCGCCAAGCTGGTCCATTAGTTCGCAAACGTTTCATTATCATAGGCCTCCAATGAAGCACTGTTGTATTTTCCCACCTGGTATTTAAACTCTGGGGTCGATTTGGATTTGATTACCTCATTTCTGGCTTTTCTTCGCAGTGGAGTATCTGATCTTGTTATGCTTTGAGATCACCTTCTTCATTGTTCCCCACACCACCAATTTTGGTGTCTTTTGCAAACTTAGTAACCATACTCCTACATTCAAATCCAAATCATGTGTATAAATGATGAAAAGCCGTCGACCCAGCACTGATCCTTTGTCACACTGCTGGTCACAGGCCTCCAGTCCAAAAAACAACCTTCTACCCACCAACTTCTGCCTCCTACCTTCGAGCCAATTTTGTGTCCACTTGGCTAGCTCTGCCTGGATTGCGTGCGATCTAACCTTGCTGCCCAGTATAACCCTTGTCGAATGCCTTGCTGAAATCCTCATACACAATGTCTACCACTCTGCCTTCATCAATTTTCTTTGTCACCTCATCAAAAAGTCAATCAAGTCAGC
>NW_025968335.1:0-25000 GCF_021869965.1 Rhincodon typus
TTTCCACTAAAGATTAAATAAATGATTCAGTTTGTTAAATCTTTCCTGTTCTCAGCTAGATATCTCCGAGCTAATGCCACCTAACTTGGCAAAAACAGTCCATCTTGACTTTATTAATCCTGCCCCATATGAAGTACAGCTGCCACAAGATGGCCAATGTGGAGACATTCACAGCCAGCTTGAATGCTTATTGACTAAATAAATCAAATGCTGTCTTTATCACAAAGAATTTGTGCATTTTCTGGTGTTTTAGGAGTCAATATGATATTATCCATTTTTACGTGAATATTGTACATTACTCATCAAACCTATGGTCTGTCCTCTCTTCATCAGCTGAAAAGTGATGTGCCTCAATGCAGAAAACTAGAAAACGGATGAGGAAAAAAATTCTGGAAAAATAAATCAGACTTCAAATTCTTATCTATTTCGGGGTTCTGACAAAAGTAGGTTCAAACGTTCACATCAATCTGTGCAAAGTGGTGTAAAACCATATGGTGCACCAACTTATTGTTGGCTATGATAGCTAGCCATGTGTAACCGCATCATTTTCATTTCACTTTTGTAACTTCGCAACACTTTATATCTATAAAACACAACTCAGTAAACCTTAGGTGAATCTTGATCATGCAGGTGCCAAAATAATTCAAAAATGAAAATTTGAGGCTACGTGAGCAAGTAAACTCATCTACAAAGCATGGGAAAACAGACCCCACAAAGACACATAGCATATCCTAGCCATCATTATCAATACACTTCGACAATTGCAAATTCAGTGCAACTGTCTCCTGTGGAAGCACTGTGTCAAAACAGATTTTCTGACCATAAAATGACTCTTTTTTTGTAAAAGGAATGGGGTGACAGTTTGTTAAAACCACAAACACTACAAATTGCCTACTGAGGCTATTTTGGTGATCTTCCATGGACTGTAACCCATTTGCTACTGACATCATATGCTGGTTATGAATCTCACTAAACACACAATAGAAAACAGTCCTTTTTGTAACAGGTTAAACTACAATAGAGCTTTGAGGGAATCTATCATGAGTAAGTATAAATATGAATGCATTGAAATTGAGAAAGCATTGACGCTGGCGTTCTTGACAAGTAGGGATATTAGGAATTACTGATATCTCTATTATTGATCAATATCTTTAAAGCAATTGCATTGCTACTAGGTGTTTTAGCTACTAGCTAACTAACAACTGGTTTTCATCATGATCAAACTATTAAAAGGCCAGATTTCAACTCTATAAGCAGCCAGCAACTTTTCAATAAATTACAGTCCTTCTTGTAACATTTTAAACTACAACGAAGCCTTAGGGGAGTCTATCATGAGTGCCAGAGGAAGTGGGTTATAAAAATCTGATATATCCAGATGTAAGAACTGAAAGTGAATTATAAACTTCTGGATATGCTGGGTATAATAGTGTAGTAATTATTATTGAACAAATAATCTAGACACTTGGACATTATAATCCAGATGTCACAAGTTCATATCACACCACGGCTACTGAAGAATTCACATTCAGTTTAACAAAGCTAGAAGTAAGAAAGATCTGCCATCAGTGCTTATGAAGCTGCCAGGCTGTAGTAAAACTTAACTGGTTCATTTGAGACCTGCTTGCCTTTACCCCAGCTGACCTTTTTGTGGCTCCAGTTTCCAACGAACATGATTTCACTCCCAAAACAAGCTGCTCAATTACATCAAACTGCTTCAGTAAACTGAAGTTCAACAAGGCGCACTTTCACCTTCTTAGCGTGACTAAAAATTTGACAATAAATGGCAACCTTGCCAGTGATACCTATACTGACTTGAAAATAAGCTACATTTGAAGTTTGTGACCCTGGCTATGTATTTTGATGCCAGTTCTCAGCATCCAGCAAATCATGGCCATAGTTCAGCTTTTAATGAACACAATAAATACTTCGATAAAACATCAGAAACCAATCCTTTCTAAAGTTACGTACAACAATAAAATGATGACTTCTATATAGCGCCATTATAACATTCCACATAGATAAAAAACATGGCTTGGACAGTTTGCAAAGATCACCTAAAGTATGGGCATAGACACATGTGGGTTAAGAATGCACATAATCTGGGAACATGGTAGAGTTGGTGAAAGAACACTCAATGCTAATGGGTGGAATACAGATAACTAAGCAACTTGTGACTCAACATGATGATAGAGGCCGCCTTGGAAGGAAGTGGACAAAGCTGTGATAGAATGAGGGTGTTTGGGGCCAGGTGGGCTGCAGAGGGCAGATACACAAGATGCCAAAATGAGGGGTTTCTGAGGGACAGGAAGACTTCCTCTCTCGGGTGTTGAATGGCTTCCTATGTATTCCAGCAGTTTTGGTTTTGGAAGCATTTTGCATATTGTATTTCTCTCATATCTGTTATTTCTATTCATTTTTATCAAAACAGTCACTGACAGTAATCTGAAATCCTTTCGTTATGCATTCACGTAGAAGGAAAGGTATAGGAAAATTGTATCTGTGACACAATTGTAACAAAATAGGCTATTTGTGATGAATTACTCAGTTGACTGAATTGTATTGATAAGAGTTTTATTAATACTTCATGCAAAGAGAAGAAATTTAAGGGTTTTAGGACTGTAGGAAATGGAAGAAAATAAATATCTCCTACAAATAAAGTCTGTAGAGTGAAACAGATTAATGCTTAGATAATTTAAGTTATTGTTAGCTATCTCAAAAAGCCATAAAATTATTTACCGATGAAGCAATGGTGAGCTCACTTGCCTCAAATCAACCTACAATTCCTGATTCTCAAATAGTAAAAGGTCAATAATTTAACTTGCTATTAATGCATAGGAAAATCTTCCTCTCTGAAGTCAATTTTTTGTGTAAAGACAGCTAGGTAGCTTTTGATAGAAATGTTAAAAATACCAAAATGTGCTCTGGGTGTTTTGTTTTTCCGATTTGTTAAGTAAAGATAATAATTAAAAGTTTTATGGAAGAGAGCAACAAAGAAATAAATCATTGAATATGGCAATGATGGAATAAATTAGAATGGAGCAAGAAGATATTGAACTCACCAATCAAATAAATAAATAATGGAGTAGCACTTCAATCCCAGAGGGAGATTACTGATTTCTGTCTGAGCTCTTTGTTGTTTGATGAAAGCCTTGGCACTCCATAACAAGGAGAAGAATTGCAGGAACTTGGTTATTTTGTAGTTACCTCAATCAACCCAACTCCATTTTTCTTTGAGGTACATTTAAAAGCAGCAATTGTGAATATGGGCAAAGTCCTTTCTAATTTGTCTGGCTGCGCAGCATAAACTAATCAATATAAACCAAGGAAATGTTAGGGTATAATATTTCACACTGAAGTTGGATGAGCTAGCATACAAGTAGCAATGACAACTATTAGAAACAGAATATACTTCAGATCAATGGTGTAACTGATTCAATTTTCACAGATGTAACAACTCAAATGTTAACTGAAAAGAAAACATTCTCCAAACATGGTTCAGGTAAGTGCTCAAAAGCAATCTAATACTGAAGTATTTTATCAGATTCCTTCTTTAAAATAGCATTTTCATCACTGTGCAGTTCATTGGGAAATCTGCACTCTACGTCATGCAATTAGCTGGTGATAGAAACATAGAGAAATGGGATTGACTAAGTATTAAATTATGAAATCAATAACAGGGAAACTTATTGAATGCAGAACACAGTGTATGCTGGAAATCTGCAATAAATAAAGAAAATGCTGGAAATATTCAGCAGGTCAGGCAGCATTTGAATAAATGGGGTTAACTGCTCAGGTTGATGATCTTTCACCTTTTTTGAACTAAAATGTTCCGTTAACTGTTTCTCTCTTCACAGATACGGAGTACTTCCAGTATTTTGTTTTTATTAGGGAGATTTAGGTAGACAATAAGTGCACATTAATTAAACCACTAATGTTGTTCTCTGGATACATTATATAACATGCCAATTTTGTGCCATCTTAATGACAATAGGAAGCATCTCATTTGGTGATGAATTGCAACAGTGTTTGAAAAAAATGGGATTTGCATAATAGTTGCATTGGTAAGCAATAATGGTAAACCTCATTCTCAGGAATTCTACCAATCTTTTTAAAGGTTACTAAATAAATCATGTGATTGAAGAACAAGTTGATAAGTTTGAGGTTAAATGTAAAGTTGGATCTAGAGTATTTTAAGTTTAAGAAAGCAGTTTCACGAAGAAAGTGAAAAAAAAACTTTGAATGCAAGGTAGAAAATGTACAGAGTCAGTAAAAGTGAAAACTATGTTCCTTCCTAAGCAGATCCTGCTAAAGAAAATGGCTGGTTTTGAATCCCACAATATCAATATGCTGCATGAAAATGACGTAGTGTGCATTATGTGTTACTTCAATAGAAAAGTATTGCCAATAAAAGGCGGCCAATTCCCAGAATGTACAGTCAAAGATTTATTTACACATGGAGTTTCAGCACAGGTATAACTCCAATCTGTGACTGGGCTTCTGTACTGGTCTATTCCAATAGGTCATGGAGAATTGAGTACATTTTTGCTGTTGAACAGCAAACAATTCCAAAGCATCTTTTAAAGAGTTCAGAGTAAAAATTTTTTTTTTTACAAAAGTTACAATTAAAAATCTATGGAATGTCAGTATTGCTTTTATAATAGTGCTTTTGAGAGAAAATGTTCACCAAAATATGTTGGTGAAGCCACCAATAGGAAGGGTTTTATAGAAAAATATCTCTACAGCTCTGAACAGAATTTATTCTCCTTCTACAAGTTTTGACTTTACAAATTTTGTGCTTACATAACTGTATCACAACAGATTTTAAAAATATATTCTTAATAAAATATGCTCTAAGTGCTTTGGGGAATGTATTCCAACTTTTTTGGCTGTTGCATGAATTTCTGTCAGCCAGTTTAGTGACAGCAATCAAAAGGTATCTATGGGTATGACAAGAGTTTGACTCTTTCATTCTTAGCTTACTATCCTATTCAAGGCACACAATGAGTTCTGCTCTTTTGCTTTTTGCTATTTGAAGTAGCTTGAAATTTCAGCATTCAATGCCAGCATACACAAATTGAGCAAAGGTTCACAGGAATATTTGCTTTAACCATTATCTCTTAAGGTGGCTTGGTAGTGCAGACAGCAATTTCAGAAGATTTGGGTGCAATCTCACCCAAAACAAAGTTTAGGGCAGGGAGTTATAAAGATTGGTATTTCCTCATAGCTATTGTGGGTTAAAAGTGGAATGTATGTTGATAGTCTCAACCTTGTATCTAATGGACAAAACTCTTCAGTGCAAAAGCCTTTGATGGCAGGCTTTATGAGTAACAAGCTTAGGTTTAAGGAAGTAGATAGAAATGGTTCATACAAAGCATCCTAGCATAGGATTTAAAACTTCAAACAGAATCCAGCTTTTCTGTAGAACTGAAACTTATCAGAACTACAAATATTTCACAATATTGCGGCAGCACAAATATAACAGGCATCAATTAATGACAGTGGAAAACGCCACCAAGTCCAGTCAGCCTTTTGGGACCTTTTAAACAGGGGCCAGTAGCTCAGTGTGTGGTCCATCTATTCTCACTGCTCAACAGATGTACGGTTGCCAATGTGTTTGGAATTTTCCAATTATATTATGTCACTCTTCAGAACTGAAAGGCTTTGTTGCCAAATGGTTTACAAGCAAAATTAACAACAAATTTCAAGTTTGTAAAATTAGAGGGGGCCACAATTATTACTAGGTTCCTCAGAAGGCATGTTAGATTAAACACAGAATCCATGAATACACACTATCAAAATCATAAGTTACAAATCTCTTATTCTGACCAGGTTATCAAGTGATATTAAAAGGGTGTACATCTTGAAATGAAATGCAGCTTACTACTTCCAACAAACTATCTAAATTAAAAAAGTAAAACTTTAATTTTAATATATACATTTATATATAGAATGCCTGGAAAACATTCCCTAAAATGCAAATTAAAATGCAGCATCTGAATATATTTAACAGATTAATATTCACTTAATGAAACTGAAGCACATTGCCTGAAATGTAAATTTTTCAGCTGAAGCAGCCTACGTAAAAGTGATTGTGAATGGGAGGCGGGATTTCAATTATAGAGAGGAAGAACAGAACAATTGAGACCTTTTTATGGTTCTCAAAAGAAAAAGTATAGATTTCTCAATTAGTTGGACTTAATTTTCAAATGAATAAATACACAAAATGGAAATAAAGTAAAATGACTATATTGATCTCAGAAAGTCAGCTTCTGGAATTAGTTATAAAAAATAAAACACTTTTAAGACTTTTCTACTGAAGATACTTCATTCCAATAGTATCAGAATTAAACTCAAACAACTCTGGTTATTGAGTGCTAAGTCTTGCATATCAATGTAAAGTATTTGCTTTTAGGATCTACACATTTTCTAAGGCAGTGATCTGCAGGTTGTAGTTATTAAACTTAGTTTTATGTACAAATTATAATGAGCACTGTATGTCTTATGAATTACCACGCGATACTAAAACAGCAATGACAACGTAGAGACAAAAACTATGATTAATTATGAAATACACAAGGAACAAAATAGAAGATTAAAAATGAATAAAACCACATATCTGCCTGCTAAAAGCACTGCTGCTCATACTGCATTCCTTTCATCGGTCTATGTAGGCTATATAGACAATGTTGTAAAGAATAACGTGCACACACATTGCTCTATTTATCTCAGCAAGTTGTCAGCTTTTGATATTTTCCAAGTTTTTGTAACAATCGCTGTGTTACAGTGGCTATGGGACAATTGTACAGCTATTTTTAAATCCCTTGCGTGGGCCCTGCAGAAACATACACTTCTGTAAACGTTCCTGGGATAAAGTTATTACATTCTAAGAAACAGTATCAAAATCTGAAGCTTCAAGTTACATTTACATTGATTATATTATGTTCCAATTAAGTTTTAATTTCCTGAGTTGTCCAGTCTTATACACACATTACAAAGTAGACAATGTTAAGAAGGGACATGAGTGCTTTAGGAGAGGATGAAAAAGGTGGGTAGATTACCATTCCTCAAAAATATTTACTAAAATTTACTTATGAATTTTTTTTTTTGCCAAGTTAGCAAAATGAGAACATTGTCAAGAACATGGGCCTGGTCCCTGATCCTCCTCCCTTTCTTCATAAGGGTGCAAACTCGGGCACAATGTCTGGCAACAGCCTTCCTCATCTGCAACCAAGGGCTGACTTCCAACTATATTATATTGTGCAAAATTATGTTTAAGTGATATGCAAATTACGGTGCAGAATTACAAGGAGCAGTAGTTTAATGCTTGTGTTAGAGAGGGTAGGAAACAGAAAACTGAGTGTGGTAAGTGTCAATTGTTCTGAAATATTCTGTTTGATTACCATTTTGTTTACCACAGTCTCAAGTGCAAAGACTTTTTATGATAAAAGTAGTCCTACGGCAGAAAACTACTGTGCTAATGAACTGCAGTGTTACCTTTTGTTCTCTGGTTAACTAGGGCAGTTGTGTGTAGTGGGCAAGACAGAGGTCAGAATGGGACGGAAACACATGGTCAGTTTTCTGATTCAATGAGATTCTGATCTTTGGGCAAATCTTATTACGGAGTGTACTCCTCAACAGGAGAAAGGGAAATATCAAGATTATCCCTGACCATTACTCAGCACTGCCCAACAGAGCAAAAGAGTAGTTTCTGTGTCCTATTCATCTTTTTGGACGTGGCTGGTGAATGAGCCTGGGAGATCAAAAGTAATTGAAACTTGCCCTATTCATCATATACAGCTTGATATTGAGGAATGCTCTCTTGTGATCATGTATTTGAAGGATTCATTCTAACTTACTGCCTGGCAGCCTCCTAGAGCCCTTCCCTATGACTAGCTGGAGTTGAATCAGCACCACCTGTACTTAACAGCTAAGTGCTCAATCTACATGTACAGTTTATGTGTGAAGTATAATGATTATTTAACATATCATGCAGGTAATGCAGTTTTCCCTATAAACAGTCATAATCTGCTACAAAACTACACACAACTCACTGCGGTGCAATATCAGGTATATAACTCCTCAACCATAATTATTATAGAAAACAGAATTCATATATTATAATTAAAATGACAGGTTATGATTGTGCTACACAGTTACTTCAATGGATTCTGACCTAGAAGACAAACACAAAAATCATGATGCAATTTACACTGACAAACAACGTCTAATCAATATTTTGGAGCTTGAAAGATGTCAAGGAGCCAATATTTATCCAGTGAAACTTGTAAAATATCCCAAATACTGCCGGCAGTCTGACCCTCTAGAACAAGACTTGCTCCCTTTCATCCCTTCCTAACAATGGATAGAAAAAAAAAAGCACCTATAAATAAGCACAAAAATATTCTTGTATACTGAAATCATCTACTGTTAGTTTTAATTAAAGATATGGCAAGAAAAAAATATGTAACTTGTGACAAGCTAACTCATACATGCCTTACTGATGACACAGCTTATTGAGAAAAGGGTGGCAGTAACGCACTTTAAATGTGCATTGGTACATATGAAATCAGTCAGACCTAAGAATTCACGCATATACAACTTTCGCTCTCTCACACTCTCTCACACACATATAAAGACAATATGAGGTCTGATCAGCGTGCTTTGTGGTTTAGAGGTTAAAAAGCAGGTTACAAAATACCTAGGTTCAGATCTTGTCCTGATTTGGCCTAAAATGGAGTGTATTAAACAAACCCTGGCCTGCAGAGAAACCAGAGTCAGTTAAAGCTATGAAACAATGTGCACTACATATCATTATTCTAAATTCACATACAAGAAAACACTAACTCACCTACCACATCTTTTTTGACAAATTTTTTTTTAACGTGACCTTTTTTTAAAAAATAAGTGGACTAAATGTGTTTTTTTTCCTCTTTCAAAGTTTAAAACAGCAAGAATTCTCAAAATATCTAAGAAACCAAACTAGTGTGTTTAGAGTCAGATGACTGTGCAATCTCTCAGTGGCAACTGAACAGCTACAAAATTCTAGTCATTTGAAAACTCTCCAATCTTTTTCTGGTTAAGAAGTTAATAGTGTAATATCGCTCTGCTGCCATTTTATGGCAAAGGAGACCCCTCTTTAGCCGATGGGTGTCGCTGCTTGAAGCCCACTTGGCGGAGGGAGAAGGCAAAGCTGTAACAGTTAATCCCAGACAGTTTGAAAATCAGTCATGACACAAAAACACTTCAGGGTACAAAAGCTTAACTGCATGTTTCAACTCTCGCTTTGAAAATGCAATGATGAACGGAACTTAATGCTCTCCTTTTCTATATGCACCTTGGCCTATGGCATTTTTGCCCTGTGGCCTGCAGGGCATTAAGTGCGTGACAGGATAAAATGAGTAAAGAATGTCCAAGGTCTTTTAATACCTAACTCTCAGGAGTTGTGCATAATTAATAATTTAATCTCAAAATTCCCATTCAATGGGCTCTTCGCGACTTGCAGCTTTCTCCAAACGATGAATAATGTTGTTCAAGTTTGCTGCTTTCTTACGCCTTAAACTGTTCTCACGCAGACTTGTTTTTTGGGCAGGCGAGGATGTGTCAGAAAAGTTGAACAGGCCTTTCTGGAAGCCTTTTGTGGAAGAGGACGTGGTGCCCCCACAACCTGTGTTCTGTCCAATGCTTGCCTGCTGCACCAAAGAGGTATCTTCTTTCAAATCTCGGGAGGTCTCTGCTACAGTTGCCGACGTGGAGGCGGATGAGGTAGAGTTATCCTCTTCTACAACTGATTGGGCCGAGGGCTGGCTTTTTTGGAACTCCTCCAGGGATGTTCCTGACACATGTGCTTCTCGCTGTAATCTCTTATTTCGGCCTGGATGCTTCGGGATGCCCTCATCTTCACTCTCAGCGTTAGGAGAGACCATGGCATCTCCTTCTAAATGGGACAAGTCCTTTGTGTCAATCGCTGTGGCATCTTTAATGTCAGGCTGCACAACAGACTCGATATCTTCATCACAAACCGACTCTATCTGCCCTTCCTTCGGGGTTACACACCCTGTGCTGTAATTTTCCATTCCCATGGCATTATCCTTTTCTTCAGTCACTGCTTCCAAGTCTCCTCCGTCACAGCTTTCTCCTTCTGAGCTGTGACCTGTCCTACTTCCTCTGACAGATGGAGAGCCACTAGATCCCGTTTGACCATGAGGCCCTGCCTGCACTTCCTCAATGAATAGCTCCCTTCGAATGCGGGACCTGTAACATAACAATATTTAAATAAATTATTAAATAATACTTACATATTCCAGAGGTTTTCCTGAACTTTTATCACATTTATAAAACAACTCTATGAATATTAGATGGAACAGATACATAGACACACAGTTAACCAAGGTTGGGGCATTTAAATCCTAAACTCTGGAATCCCCTCCTTGCACTGTTCATCTCTCTAGCTCATTTTCAGGCTTCTTAAAACCTACTTCTCTGAAAAGACTTCTGATAACTTTAACTAATAAATCTCTGTGTGACTTGGTATTATGCTTAGTTGTATAATGATTTGGTTAAGTACCTTTAGATACAGTCACAGAATTACACAGCATGGAAACAGACTCTTTGGTCCAACTCATCCACACCAACCAGACATCCCAATCTGACCTAGCCCCATTTGCCAGCATTTTGCCCATATCCCTTTAAACCCCTCCTACTCATAAACTCATCCAGACACCTTTTAAATTGTATCCGCTTACACCACTTCCTTTGGCAGCTTGTTCTATACATGCACCACTGTCTGTGTCAAAAAGTTACCCCTCAGGTTCTTTTTAAATCTTTCCCCTCTCACCTTAAACGTATGCCCTCTAGTTTTGGACTTCCCCACCCAAGGAAAAAGGCCTTGACTATTCAACCTATTCATGTCCCTCATGATTTTAAAAACCTCCAGGAGGTCACCTCTCAGCCTCTGAAGCTCCAGCGTAAAAAACTCCAGTCTGTTCAGCCTTTCCCTATAGCTCAAACCCACCAGTTCTGGCAACATTCTTGTAAATCGTTTTTGCACTCTCAAAGTTTAACAACATCCTTCCTACAGAAGAACAACTAGAATTGCATGCAGTATTCTAAAAGTGAGCAGCCCAATGTCCTGTACAGCCGCAACATGATGTCTCAACTCTAACACTCAATGTTCTGACCAATGAAGGCAAGCGTGACAAATGCCTTCTTCACCACCCAGTCTGCAACTCCACTTTCAAGGAAATACACACCTCACCCCTTGGTCTCTTTGTTTGACCCTACCATGTTTTATGTTAAAGCTGCTACATAAATATAAAAATTATTGCTATTTAACATTATGAATGTCTATGTAAAGGTAAATAGTGATTGATTATTTCCATGAGTGATGTGAGGGTCAACGTTAAGATAACCACAGAAATTAGAGGTTAGAAAAGTAGCTCTTTACACAGAAAACATCAGAATCTAAACAAAAGTGCAATGGATTTTTCAGTGTAATTCACTGCGAGTTGAACATCTGGTGTTTAAAAATGACAGAACTAACACACCAGTTCCTTCCTTTAAGGATATGAAACAACTGCTGTAGATGGGCCCTTGCTGAAGATGGCAAGAATTTGTGAAAGATTTTGCAAATTGTTAGGTTCTTACATAGAAATGTAGAAAAGGAGAGTAGGAGTAGGTCATTCTACCCAGCAAACCATCTCTGTTATTCAACATGATCATAGCTGATGCTCCATGCCAGCACCATATACCTGCTCTCTCCCCATATCTCTCGATGCTGTTAGTCTCTGGAATTATATTTCATTCTTAAAGATGTTTAGTGGCTTTGTCTCCACCACCTTCATGTGTTAAAGAATTCCAAAGGTTCACCACGCTCTGAGTGAGGAAATTTCTCCTCATCTCAATCCAAAATAGCCTACCCTGTATCATGGCCTTTTATTGTAGATTCCCTAGGCAGGGGAAAAGCCATCCTTTAAGTCTTGGGCTCCTAGTTACAAGGATTTAGAAGCCGATTTATCTGCAAATAAAACTGTACCAACTTTTCACAAGTAACCTCGTTATGCTATTAAAATTGTTTCACACCTGCAACAGAGTTTTAGATGTGATGAATGTACTGGATGTGTTATAGGCATGTATCTGCCTTTGATATTCATACTGGCAGTTCAGCACTGTGCTATTCAAGATAGTCTTCAGTCTGCAGTGCCCCAATACTGAAACTAAAGGTTATAATGTTGAATGAGTTCAGTTCAACTGGAGGCAAATCTCAAGGATACTATCTTCACCATACTATGTAACTTGCATTAGACGTGCTAATAATCAATGCAAGAAACTGCCTCAGATACTTAGCAGAAAAATTGTCACAAAACAGTTGCTATAGAGCTATATGAAGAGATATTGCAACAGATGACCTAAAGCTTGGTCAAGGGCAGCTTTAAGAAACTGAGAAAAATAGAGAGGTGGAGAGATTTAAGTGGGAGGTGGGGATTCCAGAGCTGAGGCTCAGATGAAGGCAACATTGCCTGATTTAACTGTCATTATCTTATATCTCTGATGAGCATGCCAAACAACAATGTTAAAGATTCTTGTATGGCGAGATTAAGATAAAGATTACAATTAAACATAAACCAAATTAGTCATAATAACAAGATAGCAAGAACTGCAGATGCTGGAGTCAGAGAAAACAAAATATGGAGCTGGAGGAACACAGCAGGCCAGGCAGGATTTCTGAAGAAGGGTCCCGATCCGAAACATCAGCTCTCCTGCTCCTCTGATGCTGCCTAGTCATAACAGTATGACGCCAGTTTACATTGCTGAAGTAGCAATGAATTATTTAAATTTTCACTGTTAAACTTGTCTCCTTAAGCTTCTAAAAAACAAAAGCAAAATACATCATCAGCACCTACACATCAGATTTTGTGAAACCTAAACAAAAAATTGTTCTACTTAAGGTAAACTTCCTTGTTTTTCAAAACTAATCTTCAGGCCAGGAAACTAGGTCATTACTTCACTGCAACAAAACGATTTAAATTCTTCTGGCAAATTTCTCATATAACACTCATAGGCAGCCTGGGACCTGACATGCAGTCTTGCTGCAGACTAACTGCAGCAAATAGACTAAAGTAATACATCACATAATGATGGAAATCTCAGATACCTATCTTTCATATACCAGAAGAAAATAGCCTCTTTCATATAATAGTTGCATTTTAAAATCTAACATCTTACAGCACTTGTTCCCAGAAATCAGTCTGAATCAGAAACATTCTGCACATTTAAAGAATTTAATTTGGAGAGTGGGGAGAGGTACTATGTACAAATGAGACAGACAAAATGATTGGAAAAGATGGTCTGCAATTGTGGCAATAATAGCAAAAGCTTTTTCAGCTACATACAGCTGGAAGATTATGATGAATTATAAATGGATACTCAAAAAGACAGTAAGGAAGTTTCAAACTGGTTCTCAGGTTACGCAGAGTTGCTAAATGACAAATTTTGCATCAAGCATGATGTTTAGATTTGAAACGAAGGGTACTTTGCACTGAATATTTAAAAAATTCATTCAGATTTTGTGCATACTACTGGCTAGGCCAACATTTATTATCCATTCCTAACTACCCTTGAGAAGGTGATGGCAGGCCACCGTCTTCAGCCCCTGCAGTCCACATGAAGAAGTTACATCATATTGCTATTGGAGAGAGATCCAGGATTTTGACCCAGCAACAACGAATGAATGACAATATAATTCCACAAATTCAATGTAGCATGACTTGGAGGGCAACTTGCAGATATATGCGTTGCTACACATCTGATGCCCTCGCTCTTCTAGGTGATGGAGGTCACGGGCTTGGAAGGAGCTGTTTAAGGATGCTTAGTGAGTTACTATATCTCGTAGTTGGTACACATTGCTGTCACTATTTGTTGTTGGTGGAGCGAGTGGACATTGAAGGGTGCTAAATGGGGTGCAAACCAAATGGGCTGCTTTGTCCTGGGTCGTGTCAAGCTTATTCAGCATTCTTGGCGCTGCATTCATCTAAGCAGGTGAAGATTTCATCACACTACTGACTTGTGCCTCAAAGATGGTGGACAGGCTTTGAAGAATCAGGAGATGAATTACTTGTTGCAGAATTCCTAATATTACTGGTCCAGTTCAGTTTTTTACACCAATTGTAACCTACAGGGTGTTAATAGTGAGGAATTCAGTGATGGAAATCCCATGAAAATTCATGGGGTGATGGCCAGATTCTCTCTTCTTCAAGATGGGCATTGCCTGGCACTTTTTGGTGCAAATTTACTTGCCACTCATCAGCTCAAATCTGGATGTTGACTTGAGTGTCTTGCTCATTTGTAGGAAGACTACTTCAGTGTCTGAGGAGTTGTGAATGGTGCTGACCATTTTGCAATCATTCATGACGATCATCTTTTCTAACCTTATGATGGAAGGAAAGCCATTGATGAAGCAGCTAAAGATGGTTAAGCCAAGGATACTATCCTGAGGAACTCCTGCAGAAATGTCCTGGAGCTGAGACAACTGATCTCCAACAACCACAAACATCTTCCATTATGCCAGGTATGACTCCAACCAGTGGAGAGTTTGCCCCCTGATACCCATTGATTCCAGTTTTGCCAGGGCTCCTCGATGCCAGTGGCCTTGATGACAAGGGCAGTTACTCTCACCTCACCTCTGGACCATGTTTGAACCAAGGCTGTAATGAGGTCAGGAGCTGAGTGGCCCTGGTGGAAGCCAAACTGGGCGTCACGGAGGAAGTGCTGCTACATAGTACTATGGATGACACCTTCCATCACTTTACTGACAATCGAGTGTATACTGATGGGGCGGTAATGGCCGGGTTGGATTTCTCTTGCTTTTTTTTGGACAGTACATACTTGAGAAATTTTCTACATTATTTGGAGATACCAGAGTTGTAACTGTATTGCAACAGTATCGTTAGGGGCATGGGTGGTTCTGCAGCACAAGTCCTCAGCACTATTGCTAGAATGTTGTCAAGGGCCCAAACCCTTGGCAGCATCCAGTGCCTTCAGTCATTTCTTAACATCATATGGACAGAATTGAAATGGGACATCAGACCGTTATGATGGATCATTCACTCAGCACTTAAGGCTTGCAAATGATTCAGTCTCAATTTTTGCACTGATCATCACTGAACAGGGGATATTTTGGAACCTCTTCCTCCAGTAAGTTAATTGTCCTCACCATTTACAACTGAATGTTGCAAAACTACAAAGTTTAGATCTGATTTGTTGGAAGTGGAATTGCTTAGATATGTCAACCATTTGCTGCTTATGCTATGTGGAATGCAAATAGGGTGCCGTTGCATCTGCATCAGGTTGACTGATGTACATATGCCTGGTGTTGTTCCTGGCATGGCCTCCTGCACTCTTCATTGAACTATGGTTGATCCTCTGGCTTGATGATGATATAGTGGGGAATTGCTGGGCTGTGATGTTACAATTCTGCGGCTGCTGCCTACAGTCTTTACTTGCTTGATAGGCTCAAAATCTATCCCAGTCACTATGGCAGTACTGTCATGCAACATGATGGAGGGTATCCTCAATGCGAGAACGGGACCATGTCTCCAGAAAGATCAGTCTAGCCAATATAGACATGGACAGATGCATTTGCAATTGGCAAATTGAGGATATGGTCAAATAAGTTTTTCCCTCTTGCTGGTTACCTCACCAGCTGTGGTAAACCCAATCTAGAAGCAATGCCCTTTAATACTTGCCAGCTCAGTAAGTAGTGGTGCTGTTAAGGCACTCTTACTAATGGACTTGAAGTCCCCGTACAGAATACACTCTGAGTTCTTGCCAGCCTCAATTTGACCTTCAAGTGGAGTTCAACATTGAAGGAATGCTGATTCATCAGCAGTGGCAGCGATATGTGCTATAAGTAGGCAGTTTTCTGACCCACTGTTTAAACGACTTGATATCATGAGACTTCATGGAGTCTGAAGTCAATGGTGAAGACTCCAGGGCAGTTTCCTGCATACCACTGTGCTGTCATCTCTGATGGGTCTGTCAGTGGCACAGGACATACCCAGGAATGGTGACAATAATGTGTGGGATATTATCTATAAGGTATGATTCTGTGAGAATGCCTATCCCAGGATATTGCTTAACTAGTCTATGGAACAGCTCTTCCAATCCCTCAGCTGTTAGTAAGGAGCTCTTTACAGGGTCGACAGGGTTGGTGTTTCTGGTGCTTTGATTGACGCTGGGTGATTCACCGGTTTCATTCCTTTCACCTGACTTTGCAGCAGTGAGATACAATCGATTAGCCTTGTTAGGCCAGTTCAGAGGTCATTTAAGAGTCAACCACATTTCTCTGTATTTGGAGTAATGTGGAGGCCACACCAGGCAAGGATGACGTATTATCATTTAGTAGGGTTTGACTGGGAATAGATGGAAGGTCATATGTTAATTAACAGATAATAGGGTGACAAGAAGGGTTTTGTGCTGCAGTGGTAGTGCTTCTACCTGAGTCAGGAGGCCTGGAGTCAAGTCCCACCTTCTCCAGAGTAGCGTAATTGGCTGAAAATTTAACATGTATACATGGGGAACAAGTAAAAGTATTATTTGCATTTTGTGATGCGAGAGTTAGAATAAAACACTGACTGGAAAAGTATATTTCCCAAAAGAACTTTAGAGAATTAGATTTAAAAAAAAAATAACAATTGAAAATGGTTTCAAGGTTATCATTAAACTGGCTTTTAATTCAGATTAATAATTAAATCAAAATTGCTTATCTACTATGGTGGAATTCAAAATCATATCCCCAGCAGTTAGCTTAAATCTCGAGATTATTTCTCCAATGACTATATCACTATTCTCCTTAGGCTTCAGTACTAGATAATTATCTATTCCAGAGTGATTAAAAAGATGAGACAGTGGCAATAGCTCAATACGGTCAGGGATACAAAACTGGCTTGATGGTAGGAGACAGAGGGTGGTGGTGATGCAGGGTTAATTTTCAGACTGGAGGCCTGTGACCAGTGGTGTTTCACAAGAATCAGTACTGGGTCCATTTTTGTTTGTCATTTATATGAGCAATTTGGATGAGAATATAGGAGGCATGGTTAGTAAGTTTGTGGATAACACCAAAAAAGGTAGTGTAGTGGACAGTGAAGAAGCTTATCTAAGATTACAGATACCTTGATCAACTGAGTCAATAGGCCGAGGAGTGGCAGATGGAGTTTAATTTGGATAAATATGAGGTATCTATTTTGGTAAAACAAAATTAGGCAGGACTTCTACAATTAATGGCAGGGCCCTGGATACTATTGTAAAACAGAGAGACCTAGGAGTTCAGGTACATATTTTTTTCAAATTTGCGTCATAGACGGACAGGATGATCAGGAAGGCATTTAGCACACTGCCTTCACTGCTCAGCCCTTTCAGTATAGGGACTGAGACATAATGTTGATGTTATACAGGATGCTGGTGAAGGCTCTTCTGGAGTTGTGGCTACCCTACCATAGGAAGGATATTAAATTGGAGAGGGTTCAAAAAAGATTTACCAGGATGTTGCCAGGAATGGAACATAGGCAGGATAGGCTGGGTCATTTTATCACGAGTGTAGCAGGTTGAGGGTTATAAACCTTATAGAGGTTTATAAAATCATTAGGGGCATAGATAAGAAGAATAGCAAGGGTCTTTTCCGTAGAATGGCGGAGGTCAAAACTAGGGGGCATATTTTTAAGGAGGAGAAAGTTTTAAAAAGGACATGAGGGGCAACTTTATTCACACAGTGATTCATGTGTGGAATGTACTATCAGACGACATGATGGATGCAGGTACAGTTACAGCGTTTAAAAGACATTAGGATAAGTAAATGAATAGGAAAGGTTTGGAGGGATATGGACCAAATGCAGACAAGTGAGACTAGTTTAGTTTGGGAGCATGTGGGCATGGACTAGTTGGACCAAAGGGCTGTGTGGCTCCGAAACTCTCTGGCTCTATGTAGACTTGAGTTAGTTAATGAAAAAGAAGAAATCTGAACCAGGGAACTTTAGGCCTATCAGCCTGACAATTATTTCTGAGAGGTTGCTTGAGAAGATAGGCCTTTGCCTATTTAGTTTAGAGCAGCACAGACTTAGAGGTGATGGATCTATGAAACAACTAAAGAACTGTCTTGTTTCCCTATTTCAATTCTAGTTTAACAGATTGGGGAGCATGAAGGAACATAAAAGAAAGAATGGACTTCAGCAACTGAGTGATTTACCTGTTACCAGACAGCAAGGACCCTCTGGAGTATGCTATCACGTGCGTGGGGGTGCCTTGTGTTCCCTGCCTTCAGACAGAACCTGACCACTTTCTAACGTATGTGTCAAAAGCATCATGATTTGGGGCAGGTAATTTTAAACCAGCTAGTCTTTCCCTCCCCATCGATTCTACATGACTTATGTCTAGGCTTGCACTGCTCCCTCAAAAAAACACCACCAAAGCAGATTAACTAGTCAGGAAGGTTAACACAAGCTTGAGGAACAACATTTCATTGTCTTATTAGGAACTTCACAGCCTTTGCAAGTTCAATTTTGAGTTCAGCAATTTCAAATCATGCCCTTTTTGATGGCATCTTCTGCTATTGGTCTCACTTTTCCCATTCACATTTTTTTTTTTAAGTCCACCATTTATTTAATTTTAATAATGCAATCTTGTTTTTTAAACCTTGGAGCATTATCCCTGGAGACAGAAGCAAGAGCTAGTGTTTCAAGTTTGGATCCTTACATCAGAACTGCAATAACTCTGTTTCTTTTCCCCTCTTTCCACAGTTGCTGTGCAACTTTGAGTATTTCAAATATTTTCTATTTTTTATTAATTCATCATTATCAGTCCAAGTCCTTTGCACTCTCCCAAGTTAATTTCCCTCAATTACCAAAGTGCCCATTTAATTTCCTTTTGAAATTATTCACCA
The DNA here is from genome assembly GCF_021869965.1 of Rhincodon typus. NCBI lineage: Eukaryota > Metazoa > Chordata > Chondrichthyes > Orectolobiformes > Rhincodontidae > Rhincodon > Rhincodon typus. The sequence goes on from NW_025968335.1 coordinate 18,929, forward strand.
TCTCAGTTTCCACATCTTGTGGGCAGCCAGTTCCAGATGACCACTCACTGTGTAAAAATGTTCGTCCTCATACCCTCCTGCACTTCTTGTCCAAAACCTTAGATCCTAGTCTGTTTCTCCTAGTTGATATACCATGACCAATTCCACCTCCAGAAACATCTGTCAAATGTGTGGTCAAAGATGCAGCTCTAGGATTGGGCTCATCACCTACACAAGGACCCATGACATGATACAGAATTTCCTAGGTGGACAACTGTTGCAAAGTTGTGTAGAGCACTTGTGAGTTGGAAAGCAGGGGGTTAGAACTTGCAAAAATGATAGGGGCGGGGGGGGGAAGAATGCATAATCCCTTTAAGAGGTGGTGTGCTTTTCTAAGCTTGGAGATTTAGATAAAAATGTCGGCAAACAGCCACAGATATACAGGCAGTCCTAAAATTGAAACATGTGTATCAATTGGCTGTGTAATTGGAAACCTTAGGATTGTTTTGATGTTTTGGCAACTAGGTTGAAGATCAACCACTTAAAGTATGAAAACCAATTGAATTTAAATCAGAAGGTTTGGCAACCTCTGACCAATGTTATTGTAAGGAAATTAATGTCACCCAAGGTATACAAGAAGAGAGTTTTTGAAAATCGGGGGAGAGCAAACTGCCATCTGAGGAATAGACACTTAGCTCTCACAGAAATGTCTAAGCTTTCTGAGAAAGCACCATTTTTTCATAAAAGGTACCACAGCACTTCTAGCTAAAAGTCCTCACAGAAGAATTCACAGAGAAAACATCCCTGATAGAAGGATCAGTGGAAGAAAGGCATCTATGACTGGACAGACAGTGGAGAAGGCAGAACATTCCAGAAGACACACCCTGTATGGACTTTGAGAGTCTAAGTTTTAATTTTGTTTTATTATTGTTGGGTTTTTATAAGTGGGATTTGTATTTATTGGAACAGCATACCATTAGAATTTTGTTCTGTTTGGGAATAGTAGTTAAGGGGGAATTGTCTGATTTGTTAGTAGTTCTGTCAATTTGTTCACTATTAGGGTTAAATAAATAAATTGTTACTTATTGCTTATGAATTGAATATCAGGGATTTTCTTTCATTTAGCCACTCCTTTTTAACAGATTATGCAATGTCTCAAATGTCCTCGCATCCTCCCTAAACAGTGGTGACCAGAACTAGTTGTGGCCTAACTGGTGCTTTATAAAGGTTTTGTATATCTTCCCTGCTGTACTACTCAACGTCTCTATTTATGAAGCTTAAGATCCTAGATGCTTTGTTAATGACCCTGCCAACATGTTCTGTGTCTTTACAGATCTATGTACTTGAATTCATTGGTCGCTGCTCAAACCCTTGAGCTGCGCCATTAAGTCCATATTGTCTCTCCCTATCTTTTCTGCCAAAAATGCATCATCTCATACTCCTCTCTATTTGCTACTTGTCTCCCCATTCAGGTAGCCCTGCTGCAGTTGATTTGCATCACTCTCTGGGCTTAACACAGTTCACTGGTTGTGAAGTATGTTGAGGAACCTGGAGCTCGTAAGAAGTGCAATATTTCTTTACTTCATTATACTTGTTCCCTTCAGGCCTCAATAGTGACTGCTTGTAACTTTTTTGTCTGGTGTCAGAGTGCAGGTGGGTAGTGTAGTTCTACCAGCATTAAATGGAAATTACAATGCTCTCTGCAAATCTCTTCATGAATGTCTTTTCTTTCCCTCTCTTATACAAAACCTGATGTCCTTGAAATGAGCACCAAGTATTGAGACTTTCAGTGTGCACATTGTACAAATTGCTGAATGCTTCTCATCCACTGACTTGCTGCGCTCAATACTAAGGGCCATTTGTATCTAAAGTCAAATAACAAAGAGGCACTCACCTGTAGTTATGAAACCAATTGATGACAGTGCTGGTTTTCAGATTCAACTGAGCAGCAAGTTCTTCAATAGTTTTTGGGGATGGATATGGCTTTAGCTGGTAAGCTCGCTTCAAAGCTTCTTTCTCTTCAGGGGCCAACACCACTCTGGGCTTCTTCAGATGAACCTGTGGCTGGGGACTGGCGCTCTGACTGTAGTCAAGTCCAGCAACTGAGGAGTCACTACCGTGACCGTCACTCACTGAGCTATGTCGGCGTTTCATGTAGGCTGAAAACAAAATATTAAACTTCCAGTTCATCTTATTGTTAGTAAACAAAAATGACATTTTAATCTAAAAAATATATCAAGCTGATAACTGAGCATTCATCAAACATCCCTGATTTTAAGTGAGTTTAGAACCTGAAGTTTCACCATATACAAGATTCCTTTGGGGACTGGACAGGGTAGATGTAAAGATGTTTCCCTTTGTTGGAGATTTCAGAACCAGAAGGCAATGTCAGAATAAGGGGTTGCACATTCAAAACATGGTGAGGCATCCCCTCCCTCAGAGGGTAGTGAATCTGTGGAATTCTTTACCACAGAGGGCTGTTGAGGCTCGGTAATGAAGTATAATTAAGTAAATCAAGACTGCGACAGTCAGATTTTTTAATCAGCAAGGGAATCAAGGGTTATGGGGAAAAGGCAGGAAAGTGGAGTTGAGGAATATCAGATTAGCCATGATTTCATTGATTGGCAGAGCGAACTTTCTGGGCTTGATAGCCTACTTCTGCTCCGACATCTTATGGTCATTAAAATGGCACAGAAGTTATTTAATCAGGACCAGATAAATGTCAAATGGAAGAAGGGTCACACAATAATTCTACCACCAGACTAGTGGTCTGCTTTGGAATCATGGAACTGGGCAGGATCCTTAGGCTGGCTCATTGAAGAAACCACCCAATCAGTCCCACTTTCTTTGTATTCTCCACAGCTCTATATATCTTTCCTTTCTATTATTTGCCCAATTTACTTTTCAAATTTACTTGTGAATCTCCTTCCACTACACTTTCAGACAGAACATTCCAGATCATAACATTTCATTAAATCATTTCTTCCTATTCTTTTGTCCACCTAATTTTCATCCAACTACACGGAATGGGCAATCCACTTCATCAAGCAATGATTCTGTGCTGCTGACCCGAAGGAAATATGGGAACCATCCATAGAATAATAGATGAGTAATTCACTGTTTAATATAGAAGTAGTGACATAAAAGTGACTTTCCTCCTGTCCCCTAGCTTGCTAAGCCTAATAGCCCTGAAGGCTCCCCTCTCTTCCATCCCTGCCCCAATGTTGAACTCATTTCTTTTCCTAGTCTCTCTCCAATTATTGCTCATGCCCTCCCCGAGCTCAGCTTGTCCCTGAAATTCACCTCCAGCTCTCTCAGCCCTGTTCCAACTTAATTACCAACCATGGAAATTCAATTCCTGATGAGATGGTTAATGCTTTCTCTTTTCAGGTGCTATCATTCTCTCCTCAATGTTGCTATGAGCACTCCTCTCAAGAAGCGAAGCCTTGACATATTTCAAATTACTGCCCCTTTCTTCAACCTCCCTTTCCTCTACAAATTCCTTGAATGTGCTGTTATCTTTCAAGTCGGACTCCATCTTTCCTGGAACTATTTGAATCTCTCCAATCAGGATTCCACCTCTGCAACAGTAAAGCCATCATGACATCTTATGTATTTGTAACAAAGGCAACCTATTTTTTCTAATCAACGTGTCAGCAGCTTCTGACAGAGTTGATCATATTGTCCTCCTCCAGTGCCTTTCATGCTGTGAGAGATGGAATTTTGCTCACCCCATTCTCATCTATCCAATCAAAGCCTAACAAACACGAGTGGCTTTTTTTTTCTGTTCCTGTGCCATTTCCTCTAGAATCCCTCAAGGATCCTCTGGTTTCCTTTGAATTCAAAGCTACGTACTGCCATTTGCAATGTGATCTGAAGGCTCGGTGTTAGTTTTCACACATATGCCGACTAGACCCAGTTTTGAGTTACTTTCTCTCAACTCTTCCACTGTTGCTAGATTATCAGACATCTTATTCAACATCCGGGACTGGATGAGCAGAAATGCTGTGTACCTAAGGATTGGAAGACCGAAGCCTTTACCTGCTGTTCCCCCCCCTTGATTCCAACCCTCTTCCTGGCAACTGTATGAGGTTGACTCAGACTATTCATAACCTCAGTATCATACTTGAGCTCAACGAGTCTTCAAATGGGTAATCATAATATCACTAAGACTACACAGATTCATTTCCGTAAGATCAACTGACTATCGAACCCCACTTCAACTTCTATGCCTTTGTTATCACCAGGCTTAGCTGTTGTAACAAAGATCTGGCTGGCTTTTCTTATTGCACTCCATTAACTTGAAGGCATCCTAAACTCTGCTGCCCATATCTTAACCATCCCTAAATCCCAATCATATCTGTCCTCACCAACCTAGTTTTCAAATGAGCAATGTTCAACTTAAAAAAATTCTTATCCTTTTTCAAATGCCTCTATGGTCTCACCCGTCCCTAGCTCTGCAATGTCTCGTAACAACACAAGCCCCAGAGATATCTACATTGCTGATCATTTCTGATTTGGATTACTCCACCACTAATGATTGTGCCTTCATCTACTGAGGCCCTAAACTATGCAATTTCCTCTATAAACCTCTTCATTTCTCCACTTTTCCTTGCAAGACTATTTCTCAAAACCATATCATTTTGAGCAAGCTTTTAGCTATTTGCCCTAACAATCTACCTATGGGGCTCAGTGAAATATTTTATTTTATAAAGCCCTGAGGTATCTTAGGAGGTTTTATTATGTTAAAGGTGCCATGTTGTTATTTTACTTAAAATTAAAATATCCAAGGAACAAATGCTGAGATTTACTCTGATATTTTATGAGAAGGTAAATGTAATTGGATGGATAATCTTATTTACCACCCAAAATATATTTCAGTGACATGAAAGGCTTATTCTATATTGCAGTAAACAATAACAGTTAGTTCACGATGTCCTTTATGGAAACACGTTCTAAATCTTTATTCTGTGTTTACTCCTTAACATGTTGTGACAAATAGTGTGTCACACAGGAACAGTTAAAACCGTCCATGTGAATAGTATTGTTGGTTATTCATTGTAAATGAACTATTAAATGAGCAGTAATGACTGCCCAATATAAATCATCAACTAAACATTACCTGTACAACAGATGATTGTGTGATAAAATCATCATTGGATACAACTTATATCGAACTCCAGTCCCCTTCACTGTACAAATTATAAACGTTTTGTTGATCTCAGCCTTCTATTGTTTCACTTTTACATTAACGTCTTGCTTTTGGCTCAACATTTGATAGATATCATGAAAATGTGAGCTGTCACACAGGTGTCAGAGCCCAGAGCAAGAAAAGGTAGCTGTCAGCAACAAATTTATCAGTATTATTAGTTATGATTGTATTGTGTGGCAGAGAAAGTATGATGGGTTGAATGGGCTACTCCCAGTTTTCGTGTGCATGTTTAAAAAGACAGCAGTTTATGTTTGTCACCTTTGACGTGCACAATTAGTTCAAAGTGTTTCTTTTCAGCATAGTGACGCATACTAAGCAGATATAGGAATGAAGTTAGTCACAGAGGAAACTGCTGAGGAGGTATCTGAAATGACAATTAGCAAGAAGAGGTTAAATAAAGTTCCAGAAGATGGAGTCATGGGGGCTGAAGGCTTTACAGGGGCAAGAGAGGGACATGGGATAGTGAGAAGTAAACCAAAGCAGGAAGAGTATCAAGACATGATGCTGGAGATGAATCCATTAAATCACATATCCTCTTGCCAGTTAATGGTCAGTGGAAATGGACTTAATGAAGAGTGGCAGGTGCCCAGAGATTACAGAAAAAAAAGGACTATAAAGTGGTGAAAATTGTTCTGCATATCTAGTGCATGCTTAGTACAGTTTCCCAAATAATTCCAGGTGCAGAATGACTACCTAGTGTATCTAGGTGTACTAGATACACAGGCCAGATATATCTCTGATAGCAAAAGCATAAATGTGCACTATAACTCAATAATTAATTCTAAACTAGAGTCAATAAATCTGGAGTGATCATTTAATCAATGCTCTTCAAGTGGAAGTCATTGACATGTTTTAGCATCATACATATCATATCAATACAA
>NW_025968336.1:0-12111 GCF_021869965.1 Rhincodon typus
AGGTTATTGGAGAAAATAAGAGCTCCTAGTGTAGGGCTGGCATACTGGCATGGATAAAAGATTGACTGGTTAACAGGAACCAGACAGAAGGTGTAAATGGGTATGTTTGAGACTGCCAAGATATAAAAAATTATGTGCCACATGGATCAGTGCTGAAACTTCAACTGTTTTTATAATTTATATAAAATGACCTAGATGGGGTGGCACAGTGGCTTAGTGGTTAGCACTGCTGCCTCAGAGCACCAGGAATCCAGATTCAATTCCAAACTTGGGTGACCATCTGTGTGGAGTTTGCACATTCTCCCTGTGTCTGTGTGGGTTTCTGCCAAGTGGTCCAGTTTCCTCCTACAGTCTAAACGTGGAGGTTAGGTGGATTGGCCATGCTAAATTGCCCCATGGGGTCTAAGGATGTGCAGGCAAAGTGGATTAGCCTTAGTGTGGACAGGATTACAGGGACAGGGTGGTGGGGTGGGTCTGGGTGTGATGCTCTTCGGAGGGTTAGTGCAGACTCGATAGGCCAAATGGCCTCGATCTGCACTAAAGGGATTGTACGATTCTACGAAGGGGAGGGAAGGTATGGTTACAATATTTGGGGAAAGTGAGTTGTGAAGAGGACACAAGGAAGTTGCTAAAAGATACTGATGAATTTAGTGAGTTGGCAAAGATGTGGCAAAAGAAATACAATGTGGGAAAATGGGAAGTTGTCCATTTTGACAGGAAGAATAAAGAAGCACGTTATTTAAATGGTCAGAGCTCTGATGCAGAGGGCGCTGCGTGTCCTCATGCATGAATTTCAAAAGGTTAGAATGCAGGTAGGAGCCTTTCTCCCAATCCAGGACAAAGACTCGGGAGGCAGGCAGGATTCAGGCACGTGGAAGATGGTTATTCCATCAGAAACTGGTTTATGGAGGGAGAGGGCTAAAGGATCTTCCCCGAATCTGGCTTCGAAAGATGCCTCTGCTTTTACAAAGAAATACAGCATTTTTATACATTTTGTGTTACAATAATCAAATGCAACATATTCACTGTTCTTCCCCCTAATCCAAACATCCAATCCTGTGGGACACCTAATCAGTAATGGGCACTTCTACAGACAGCCCCAGGTTCCCACGATCTTATGGTGTTAGCTAGACATTGTAATCTCTGCGCCTTGGGATCTTTCAATGCATCCTATTCATTCACATTCCAAAACTTAATAGCTATACTCGTTTGGGTCTTTCCCAGGCCTGTTTATCTATAAGGACAGCTCAAATTCTATTACCCATTGAATTTTGGTGCTGTCTTTTATCCCATTCAGTTACTCTTTTTATTTTCCCCACTGTCCCAATTACATAATGTAAAAGTAAAATAGCAATTAGTTAAAACTTAACTGACATGAGGTTAACTTCTATAAAGTGTATAAGTGTAACATTATACAACTACTTCTACTATCGACATTTTGTAATTTATGGGCTGTTATCAATCTATCTTGTTCAGGCGTCTCCTAAGGCTAGTTAACATTCACATTTAAGTTTAAATGTTCTCTAAGGCTTGTATCATATTCTGGTTATGTATTGAAACCACCTTCTATGATTAGAATATTTTTAGCTAGAAACTGTTTAATATTGCAGGTAGCTTCAAAGAGGAAATTATTAACTCCGAAATAACTTTAGCTGTTAGCCGTTCAGCTGCTTAAGGACTTAATCTAGCACCTGATGTTATCATTTACTGGGACAATCATCCTTTCATTAATAAGGCTAGAATTGGTCATTTATCTGTCCTAAGGCATCCTTTTATCAGAACTGTCTCAAATGGCAACATACAGCATTCTTTTACTGACCTTCTAGCAGTTCTGTTCTAAGGTACCATTGTATTTCACTGTGTGAGCAGGCTGCTTAGTTTTGCTTAGCTTCTGTCTGCCATCTTGTAAGCAGATATGGGCTGCTTAGTGTGGTCAGGTACAAGTCACCTTACATGGCCAGGTACAGGTCACCCCTACAACCAAGTTATCCAGAAGGCAAATGGAATGTTATTGCTTATTGAGAGGAAAATTGAGAACAAAAGGAGGGAGGTTGCACTTCAATTGCACAGGGCAGCAATGACACTGCATGTGAGCATCTGTGCATAGTATTGGTCACCTTATTTAAAAAATGTTTTAATTGCATTGGAGGGAATTCAGAGTAGGTTTACTAAACTAATACTTTGAATGGCCGGGTTGCCTTTTGAGTAAAGTTTGGACAGGCTAGACTTGTACCCGTTGGAGTTTAGAAGAGGCTTGAACAATGCATAAAATCCTGAAGAGTCTAGGGATCACTTATCTGAAACAGAGATTAGGCTTTTTTTCCCCCCTCTCAGAAGGCTGAGAATCTTTGGAACTCATTTCCTCAAAAAGGTGCTGGAAGCACAGTCCTTGAATATGTTTAAGACAGAGCTGGATTGGTTCTTGTTATGCAACGGGGTTGAAAGATTATCAAAAGTAGGTGGGAATATGGATGAGGTTACAGTCAGGTCAGCCATGATCTTATTGAATGGCAGAGCAGGCTCAAGAGTCTTAATGGTCTACTCCTGCTCCTAATTCATATGTGCATATGCAATAAACCTGCTAAATCAGCACTTAATGCCCTCTGCTCTCAGGAGAATAATCTCAGCTTCTATCATCTCTGAAACAACAAAGTTCCAAGGAATATGCAGGTGGAAGTAAGAAGAAAGCTAAAAATAGCTGCTTTAAGTCTTAATTTTACAGCCCTTACATTTCTGAACTGGTGCTGCAGATTTAAAATATGGTAACATACTTAATACGGCTTGCTTTTAATATTTTTTTCCCTACACTATAATGCCAGCAGTGCAAAAAGTACCAATTTGGCCTGTGAAGCACTTTGAAATATTCTCAGGATTGGAAAAGAATTTTAAAAAGTTTTTTTTCACCATTTAATTTTTTATATTTATACAATGAGGATACTTCAGCCCTTTACAGTTGAGGAAAATTAGTGTCCTTCTCCAGTGTCTCTGTGAACCATTCAAGAACCGGTGTTAGATCGTCTGTGTCAACACATTTGCCTGTCTTCTCACAGCCCTACAGAACAGTAGATGTACCCACATTCAGTCTCAGTACCTCTAGTAGTATAGCACTCATGTTGCGCCACAGTTGCCACTATCTTAACCATCTTGGTCCTTCCATTTTCACTTTAAAAAGCAAGTTTTTGGATACCCATGTACAGTTTAGTTAATTACAAGTTAATGCTTTTAAAAAAAAGGCAAGAATAAACTACAATACATGCAGACATTGGGGTAAATTCTGACTGCGACATAGCCTGCAATTCCATAAGTATTCCAGATTTCTTCATAATAAACATTGACATTTTATTGTATGGTTTACAGAATCATGCGAGGGCAAGATACACACCTAAGACCAATACAGTCATCAAAAGTATTGATGCCAAGTCTCAACAGGCAACCAGAGATTGAGTTCTTTCCAAACAACACCGATGTTGTTTGAGCTGATGAGCACAACCCATTTCCAACTACAAAGCAAAAAAGGGACAAATAGTTATTTTAAAAATGCACGCATGCGGGAAGTTATTTAAAGTAACCACATTAGCAAAATGTCAGTAAAAGTCCTTTCAAATTCAGCTCGATATGTTCTGAACTAATGCTATAGGCTCTAGAGTGTGGTCAGTTCTTGGTCACCTCTTATTAAGCCACTTCTAATCAGCAGACCTGACAATCGAGTATCCAGAAACTGAAGAAAGAACTCCCTCAGTGGACTGGCAGTGATAAAATCAGCTGTGCTTGAGGACGGCAAGTGGAATACAGTAGGTCACATGAGGAGGCGTAACGTTGTGGGGATCTGGGTTCAAATACTGCCAAGGCAGATGGTGGAATTTGGATTCAATAAAAATCTGAAATTAAGAGTCTAATGATGGTCATAAATCTGTCGTCAATTATTAAGAAAAAAAATCATCTGGTTCACTAATGTCCCTTTAGGGAAGGAAACTGCCATCCTTACCTGCTCTGGACTACGTGACTCCAGAACCACAACAATATGGTTTACTCTTAACTGGCCACTGGGCAATTAGGGATGGGCAATAAACATTGGCCAAGCCAGCGATGCCCACATCCCGTGAATGAATTGTTTTAAAAAAAAAAGCAGTGGAATAGGGTTGTAGACACAGACAAGGACAGCACAATAGGATAGTGTCCTAGTATATTTCAATACTGCACAAATATAAAATTATGCTTTAATACCTCAAGGTATTTACAGGAGTATTCAGCAAAATTTTAGTCAGCAATAAGAAAATAGCAAACTTTGCATTTCAGCTGATGGGAAATTTCACTCATTCGCTCAGAACACACCTGTTTAAAGCTTTCCAGCTTCCTCATTCTCCAACTTATCATTTACATAGATTTTTAGCTCTGTTCTTGACAGGAAATCTGCTAATTCACCGATATGAGGGAAACACAGCATCAGCATTTACAGTGCACTATATGATCCATTAAATTTCATGACTCCACTCCCTGAAGTGGGTGAAAAATATGTTTGCTCTTCCAAATTCCACAGGAAAATATATCACCTGGTCGCCATATGCTTACAGGAGCCTTTTGTAAGGTGTTGCCATTTTCAAAAGCACCTAAAACAGGCTTGCCAATCTGATAACCTGAAATCAATAGATGCATCACAACAGATTACATCATTTGCATATTTCACAGATGGTCACAATTAAAATTAAAGAACAATTTTTTTTATTATCACAATCACTTTTCATGATCTGGAAAGCATTACCCGAAACGACAGTGCAAGCAATATAATATCTAGAATTGAAAGCTAGACTCACATTTGCTTAATCGGCATTTTATGTGCACGCCGTTGCCCGTCCCAAATTACCCCTAAACTGAGTGGTTTATTTGGCCATTTCACAGGACAGTTAAAAATTAACTACATTGTTGTGGGTCAATAATCACATGCAGACTATAATCACACAAAGATGCAAATTTAGTTCCCCAAAGGACATTAGTGAACAAGACAGAGATTTGACAATCGATGATAGTTTTATGCTGCCATTACTGAGTCTCACTTTCAATTCTAGTTATTTTCATTCATTGAATTTAAATCCCACTGCTGTGCTGGTATGATGAACATGCATCTCTGGTGCATTAGCGAGATTGCTGGATTACCACCAACATAGCCTCTGATGCCACTATCTCCGCTGAAGAGCACAGAAAGAGGTCATTCCACCACCAGGCCTGTTCCAGCTCCTATGAAGAAATATTCAATTGGTTCCACTCCCCTACTGTTCCCAGGTAACCCTATTCAGCTTCTCCCTTCAGTATTTATCCAATTCCCTCCTCAAAGTTATAACCGAATCTTGTCTCACTGTTCTTTCAGGCATTGCACTCCAGATTACGAAAAGTCCTCATATTGCTTCTATTTCTCCTACCAATCGCTTTAACTCTTTATCCTCTGGTTACCAATACCAGTCTCATTAGATGTGATGTGGAGATGCCAGTGTTGGACTGGGGTATACCGGAGGAAGGGGCTGAGCTCCGAAAGCTTGCGTTTTCAAATAAACCTGTTGGACTATAATCTGGTATTGTGTGATTGTGTGACCTAGTCTCATTAGAAATAGCTCATCTTTATTTCCTTATTACAAAAACTACTGACAACTCTATAAACAGCTGCATCGAACATCCTCCTAGTTTTGCTGGTCTTTCTGGGACAACCCCAGCTTCATAAATCTCTTCAAATAATTGAAGACCAAGTTTTTTTCATTCGTTCTTAAAGTGCGAACCTGCAGTCAATGTCAGCATCCTTAATCACCCTAGAGAAGGTGACAAGCTGACAAGCTGATGTGACATCCAAAGTGGCTTGGTGCAGCACGGTGGCTCAGTGGTTAGCACTGGTAGGCTCACAGCACCAGGGACCAGGGTTCGATTCAAGCTTCAGGCAACTGTCCGTATGGAGTTTGCATATGCTTCCCACACCTGCGTGGGTTTCCTCCGGGAGGTCTGGTTTCCTCCCACAGTCCAAAGATGTGCAGGTTGGATGGATTAGCCATGCTAAATTGCTTGTAGTGTCCAGGGATGTGTAGGCTAGGTGGATGAGGAGGTGCAGGGTTGCAGGAATAGGGTGGGATGCTCTTCGGAGGGTCGGTGTGGACTTGTTAGGCTGAATGGCCTGTTTCCACACTGTGGGGGTTCTATGATTCTATGATGAAGTGCTGTTGAGAAGACAGCTCCAGGAAGTTGATCCAGCAACAGTGAAGGAATAACTAGACAGTTCCAAGTCAGGGTGGTGTGCATCTTGGAGGAGAACTTACAAGTGATGGCCTGTGCTTCTCCTGTCCTTGTCCTTCTAAATCGTAGGGGTCACTGATTTGGAATATGCTGTTAGTGAGTTACTGAAGTGCACCTTGAAGATGGGACACATTGCTGTCTGATAGTAGGCAAAAGTGAATATGCAAAGGGACAAATGGAGTGTCAAACAAATGGGCTGGTCTGTTGTGGGCATTATTGAACTTCTTGAGGTAGTTTTGAGTTGCACCCATCCAGGAAAGTGGAGAGCATTTCAGCATATTCCTGATTGTACTGTCTATAGCAAACAGACTTTCAGGAGTCAGAAGGCAAGTAACTCACCTCAGAATTCCAAGCCTCTCACCTGTTCTTACTGCCACCGTATTTAAATATAGCTGGTCTGATTCAGTTTATGGTCAATTGTAACAACCAGGATATTGATAATAGGGAATTCAGCAATAAAAATCTGTTGAACGTAAAGTGAAAATGCACTAATTCTCTCGTTGCTGGAGATGGTCAATTTCTGATAGTTGCGTGGTACTAATATTACTTGCTACTTATCAGCCAAAGCAGACTTGGATTGAACAGCCTAGCCTTGGTGGAATCCACGCTGAGGATCGGTGAGCATGTTACAAAGAACAGTACAGCACAGGAACAGGTCCTTCAGCCCACCATGCCTGCGCCAATACAGGACACCTTTCAAAACTAAAAAAAAAAAACTTTTGCACGTACAGGGTCCATATCCCTTTATTCCCGGTCTATTCATATATCTGTCAAGCCACCTCTTAAATATTGCTACTGTCTGCCTCTACTACATCCTCTGGCATTTACCACCCCCTGTGTAAAAACCTTGCCTCTCACATCTCTTTTAACTTACCCCTTTTACCTTAAACCTATGACCCCTAGTAACTGACATTTCTACCCTGGAAAATTTTTTAATTCCGTTATAATTTTATAAAACTATCAGGCCACCCCTCAGTCTCTGACATTAAAGTCAAAACAAACAGTTTTTTTTCCAATCCCTCCTCATAACTACTACCGAACAAAATAGGCAACATCCTGATAAACATTTTCTTTACCCTTTCTAAAGCCTCCACACTCTTCTCGTAGTATGGCAACCAGAACTGTAGACAATATTCCAAATGTGGCCAAACTAAAGTTCTATACAGCTGAAACATGATTTGCCAACTTTTATACTCCGTACCTCAGCCAATGAAGGCAAGCATGCCACACCCCTTCTTGACCATATTATCCACGTGTTGCCAGTTCAGAGAACTGTGGATCTAAACGCTTAAATCCCTCTGTATGTTAACGTTTCCAAGAGTTTTGCCATTTACCATACACTTTTCTGCTGCATTAGACCTTCCAAGCTGCATCACCTCACATGTGTCTAGGTTAAACTACACCTGCCATTTCTCTGCCCAAGTCTCCAACCTATCTATACCCTGCTGCATCCTCAATCCTCCTGACTATCCGCACCTCTCCCAATCTTTGTGTCATCTGAAAACTTGCTCAGACTACCTACATACTCTTCCAAGTCACATATGTTGCAACAGGGATCCCAGCATTGATCCCTAAGGAACAGCGCACTGGTCACAGATGTCCAGTCGGAAAAACACCCTTCCACTGCACCGAACTGTCTTCTGTGACCAAGCAAATAAATGTACAAACACATAAAATACGAGAAGTCAACCATTCAGCACCTCAAACCTGTTCTGCCATTCAATAAGATTATGACTGATCTCATGGCTAATCTGTTTCTGTTTTGAATTCCAAATTTCCATCTAATCACAATAACTGCTGCATGATTGCACTGTCAACACCATTTTTCATCACTTCAATAATTTAAAGACTGATGGGATGCAAACTGGCTGGGTTAAATCAGGCCTGCATTTTTAACAAGACATACCTGGGCAATTATCAAAATGGTCAGTTAAATGCCCGTTTTGTAGTTGTAACTTTGAAACTGTCCTGTAAACCCAAGACTATTGCACTATTTTACATAATTTATTAGTCAATTTTGCCAAATGTCAATTAATTTTGTCCTGGAGTACAGACTCTAGAAGTTTTCTGACCATCAATATTAGGCTGACTGGCCTGCAGTACCTACGTTTATCATTTTCCTCCTTTTTAAATGGGACATAATATCTGCAGTGTGGAACATTTCAGATAAACACATAAATTGATGTTCTACTTTCCAACCTACAATTATCATCACAAACTCAAGAGCTCAGGTTTGCAAAGGCTCGCTGGAGCTGACTGGCCTATTCCTGTTCCTACGTTCCTATAAACCCCCATGAGAAAGTAATCGAAGTAGATTTAGAAGCTAATTGCTATGCCTTCAACGAAAGAACATTTCAAATTATTGGACATTTGTAAATTCCACCTCCTGGTCACTCTGAAAACTTTGTCCTCCCACAAAAGTTAACTTAAAATTAGCTTGCAGCAAAAAATTGACTTTTTGTACTTGCATTTAAGTACAAGACACAAACCCCACTTACAGCAATGAAACTTGTCCAGAATATGATGCAAGTAGATGCAGTAAACTGCTCTCTCACCTGGGTTTCCAGACCGAGTCACATTGGGTGGCTGGTCATTTCTGAAGTTAATGAAAGTCGCACTGAATCTTTGAGTCAAAGTAGCTAGAAAGGAAGAGATTGAGATTGAGATTGAGATGGAGATTGAGATGAGACGGACAAACACAGACTGCAGGGTCGTCAGGAGCTAAATTCCATCAGCAAAGGAAGTGTAAAACAAGCTAACACTAAATGACCGAACTCAAATAGGAATACAGGAATTTGGAGCAGGAGTGGGCCAAATGACCAGTTAAGACTGCTCTGCAATTTTAAGATCTTGGCTGATTTGATTATTCCACATACTCACCTATCCCAATTTGGGTTCACACCCTAACTTACGAAGCAGCTGTCCACCACTGCCTTAAAAATAATATTCAAATACTCTGCTTTCACCACCTTCTGTCCCATCACCCAAGTCATTAGTGCGAATTGAGACATGTCGAGGCCCTGACACAGATTGCTGTGGCACACCACACATTACATCTTGCCAACCAGAAAGTAATCCATTCATGCCTACTGTCTGTATCCTGTTAGCTAGCCAATCTTCTATCCTAGCCAATATGTTATCTCATACAGCATAAGCTTTCATTTTCCATAATAACCTTTGACGTGGCACTTTTCAAAACCTCCTGGTAATCAGCATAGTATATTTACTGGTTCCCATCCATCTCTAGCACTTAAAACAACAAATGCTAGCCATCACAGCAGGTCAGACAGCATCCACGGAGAGACAGCAAGCTTACATTTCAAGTCTAGATGACTCTTTATCAGAGCTGAAGTGAAGTGTGGGGAGGACAGCATTTATATTATAGTTGGTAGGGCGTAAATCTCTGCAAGATACAAACGGGAGAGTGAGGGGAAGATGCGTTTGGTGGAGTTGTTCTATTGGAGTTGTCTGAAATGGTGGAGAATGATCCTTTGAATGCAGAGGCTGGTGGGATGAAAAGTGAGGACCCAATCACGCTGTTGAGAGTCTTGGGAAAGGGCAAGGGCAGAAGCAAGGGCATTAGTTCGGATACGGTTGAGGGCCCTGTCAACCACAATGGGTGGGAAACCATAATTATGGAAGATGCATGCCATGTCAGCAATGCTGTTTTGGAAGGAGGCATAATCTAAACAGATGCAATGTAGGTGAAGGAGTTGGGAGAATGGGATGGAATCCTTGCAGGATGTGGGGTGTGAAGAGCTGCAGTGAAGGTAGCTATGGAAGTCAGTGGCTTTGTAATGGATGGCAGTGGACAGTTTATTCCCCGAAATGAAGATAGAGTGGTCAAGGAAAGAAAGGGAAACATCGGAAATAGATGATGTGAAACTTATAGTGGGGTGGAAATTGCAGACAAAATGAACACATTTTTCAAGGTCCTGGCAGGAGCATGAAGTGGCACCGAAGCAGTCATCAATGTACCAGACGGAGGAGAGTGGTAGTGGATGGGAGTGTTCAGGCCTCTGGTCGAGGAAGAAGCCGACAGCTCACAGACCATCCTCGTGGATGTGGAGGTATAAAGGAACTGGACATCCATGGTGAACAGGAGGCAGTTAGGACCAGGGAACTGGAAATTGTCAAAATGTGGAGGGCATCGGAGGAATCACAATGTAGATGGGCAGGGTCTGGACAAGCGGAGATAGGATGGAGTCAAGGTAGGAGGAAATGAGCTCAGTGGGGCAGGAACAGGCTGATATGATGGGCCTACTGGGGCAGTCTGGTTTGTGGATTTTGGGAAGGAGGTAGAAGCAGGCTGTCCAGGGTTGGGAGGCTACAAGGTTGGAGGCGATTGGGTGGGGGGTTGGGATCTCCGGAGGCAATGAGGTCGGTGACAGTCCTGGAAACAATGGAATGATGTTTGGATGTAGGCTCATGATCCAGGGATCGGTAGGAAGAAGAAGTGTCCAAGAATCAGCACTGAGCCTCCATAAGGTAAAGATCAGTGCACCAGACTCAAACAGCACCAAAGTTAGGGTGGACCTGAGAGCACCACTCTAACCTGTCCCGTTCTGAAATTGCCACACTTCGCTCTCTCAAGTTACTTGTGGTTACTTGTAAGGGTCTATACCTGACTTGCACACAAATAATTCCTTGCCTTTATAATTTCTCATGTTTACCAAACTGCTCCTGCATCCAAATGTTATGAATTTAGGTCATCCCTTTCAATTGTACTAATTCCATTATTAATTGTCAGAGCAACCCCTCCATCTCTTCCACACATCCTGTTCTTCCTAAATATTCTGTACCCTTAAACATTCAGATCCCAATCCAAGTCTTCTTGCAGCCATATCTCTGCAATAGCTATCAGACGGTACTTAGCACTTTCTGTTTGGACGATCAGTTTTGTTTTGCCTCGAACGTTACATGCATCCAGATACAGTGCCTTCAGTTTTATTCTTTTGTTAGTTTTGTAACCTTGATCCTCACTTATTGATTCACTCTTGGGTTTCTTCTAACTATCCCTTCCTGTCACAGTCTGTTTATCATTTCACACATTTCCAAATTTATCATGTAAATCCCTGTACATAAAATAGTTACCATAATTTTTTAATTCATTCACAGGATGAGGGCATCACTAGCTAGGCCATTATTTATCACCTATTCCCAATTGCCCAGAGGGCAGTTAAGGGCTAACCACGTCGCTGTCGGTCTGGAGTCACGAGTAGGCCAGGCCAGACCAGGTAAGAATGGTTGTTTCCTTATCTAAAAAGGACATAAGTGAACCAGCTGGGTTTTTCTCAACAATTGACAATGGATTTGTGGTCGTCATTAGACTCTTAATTCTAGATTTTTACTGATTTCAAATTCCACCACCTGCCACGGCAGGATTCAAACACAGATCCCCAGAACATTACCTTGGATAATTCCGCTAGGCGTCATCTCCCCACAAAAATGGATAAAATAAATGGAGGAATGTCCTACCTGGATAATCTAAGGGAACATCTCCCACTGTGACAAGCAAAGTAACATTAGTGATCACATTTCCTTTCCAACTGAAGACATAATCTCCCTGCAGAATCATATTTTGACACATTCCATCTACAAGTTTGGCTTCTGATTTATGAACTGGCTCTGTATGAAGAAAACAAACAAGTAACAGCATTGCTTAACCAAGTCTAATTTATTTGGAATTTTTCTAGCAAACAGCCAACATATATGATGGCAACAATAGCCTCCCACCATGCCATAAACTTCTACAGTTCCATAGTAACCTTGCAGATTGACACCAAAGTTTGGAGAGAACAAAGTACTTACGGGCGAGAACAAAGTACTTACGGGCGAGAA
>NW_025968336.1:12121-25000 GCF_021869965.1 Rhincodon typus
TACTTACGGGCGAGAACAAAGTACTTACGGGCGAGAACAAAGTACTTGCACTTGTGAAGTGGCAATGATCAATACGATCAATCTCAAAAGTCCAGAGCCTTTGCTAAAACTGTACTCTGCACTGGTCAGATTCCATTACGCCCTATTCAACCACTCCTCTAGAAGGAGGCTATCAGATCTTAACAGTGCAGAAAGCAATAACGTTAATCTCTAGTGCAAGGAGGAGCTAGTTGATAAGCTGGATATCTTCATTTTCAAAAAAGATACATTTCATTGGGTCTATGGAATTACATTTGAGGAATAAAAAGCAAATTAAAATATACTCACAGATACACTGAGGCAAAGCAGCAGAGAGATGGGGTGTGAAAACCAAGGCTGGGACTTTGGATCTAGACTTGGAGGAAATTCTTCCCACAGAGTTTGGCCAGATGTAAAAGATTGTTGAGCAGATAGACCAGACTCTATTAATTACTAGATGATATTATGTGATGACAAGAAGGTTCTGGGAAATGAGTTGGGATCAAATGGAGAGAAGACATTCTTCAACCAAATCCATCTTGAGGTACTGAGATCCATTCAATCAGTCTAGTTTATTCACACCTGCTTACGGTTATCATTCACATCAGTACTGGGTGGGCAGGTCTCAAAAGGGCTCTCACTTGCACAGTGATGGGACCTAGTTCTCTAAAATGACCAAAATAGCTATCACCACGTAATGAATCCCAAAGTGAAACCTTAGATGAAATTGCAAGTCCCTTAAATAAAAACATTTCAGCCCCATATTTGATCATCATGGCTATCCAAAGATTAATTTTAACGTTTAAGAATAGCAAAAATAAATTAACAAACCTCAGGCCAGAAGCTCATACCTACAGAAGCTGTGATAATCTGATGCTCAGGAAACCAGGACTGGTTAGCAAGACTTGGCTCTATACTTGCAGAGGTCGTGGCAATGAAATTTCTGAGGTTTGTAGTTTTCTGGTAGGTTATGACGGCTGGGATCAACACTACATGGAGAAAACAGTCCAATTACCCCTGCAGTCTCATTCTTTACACCTTTCATTTCCATTCATCTCCATTTAAAATATACACAATGACTTTCTTTAGCTTGTACACCTTGTTAATTGAGTGAAAATCAGGTTGCAGTCTGTTCAATAACTACTGTATAAAAGTAAAGGTGGTATTCACACTTTAACCAATTTTATAAAGTTACATGGTCAACAAAGTGAGTGGTGCATTCAACACACCAGGCACAGATAGTGCAGGTCATACTGCAAATGAAATGACCTTCTGTTTCATCCTAAAATATACCTTAATTCTCTAAGTTAATATCCATTACCACTTCAAATACCAGGCATTCCTGAGGTTTTCATTTAGCAAATAACTGCAAGCTTCCAACTGATGCACTTTTTCCATACGTTCAGGGGATATGGAAGCCAGCATTTATTGTCTGTCCCTAATTGCCCTGAAGTAGATGGTGGTGAGCTGTATTCTTAAACTGTCGCAGTCTATGTGGATTGGGGACACCTGCAGTATTATTAGGGAGGGAGTTATAGGATTTTAACCCAATGACAATGAAGGAACAGCAATGTATTTCCAACTTAGCATGGTAAATGATTTCCAGTCGAATTTACAGGTGGTTGCAATTGTTGGGGTCAGTCATCCCAGAGTGACTACATCTCCGCAGGAGTTCATCAGGAAAGTATCCTAGTCCCAACCGTCTTCAGCTTCTTCATCAAAGACTTTTCCCCCATCATAAGATCAGAAGTGGGGATGTGAACTGATATTACACAGTGTTCCAGCATCAATCAAGAGACCACATATACAGAGGCAGTCCATGGTCAAATATACAAGTTTGGGCAGATAAGTGGCAAAATTCTGATTTTTTCTTCACAGGTGCTAGCAGACCTGCTGAGCTTTTCCAGCAACTTCTGTTTTTGTTCCTGATTTACAGCACCCACAGTTCTTTCAGTTTTTACAACCACAGTGATCATCTCCAACAACAGAGTCTGTCACCCCACCGCATGTAATGGCATTACAATTGCCTAATGCACCAACATCTGGGTGTAACCATTGACCAGAAAATTACACCACAGAGACAGACAACCGAACCAAATCAGCCTTTCCACCTTTGTATTCATAACACTGTAAAATTAAAACCTTCAAAGACCCCCAGAATGGATTCCAATGGTTCCAACCCAGATTTTTGAATGACCAATCTCAAATTCTGCAAATAATCAATTCCAGACACCAGTTTTATCTTAAACAAAAAATTCAACAATGTATTCTCAATATATGAACTTTAGCAGAGCAACAGTACTCTAACTGGTCTATGCTTTAAACCCAAAAACTGTTATCACTCCAAATACCAGGCATTCCTGAGGTTTTCAGGCCCATTCACGCAAAAGACAAATAGACAGACAAGCAAACGCAGTTGAGGGATAAATAAAAGAAACCAAAACAGACCAATTACTTATGTGATTTTCACAGTGAGTTGTCTCATAAGCATTGGTGATGGACTCTTGGTTGATTTTCTGAAGATGTCGATCAGAGTCACCTTTATAATTCACTCCAATTGGTTTTCTATTCTCTCAGCTTCCAAAAGCTGCGAATGCGAAGTTAGGCAGAGAGCTTTCAAATATTCATGCTGTAGCATCAGCAGCACTATTCCTTTTCACTGAAAACCCAATTCAACTGTGACCATTCCTTCCAGATTGACTATCGCCTCCTTGAGGTTCCAGTTACCATTCAGCATCTGCTATTTGCTTGGGCTAAGGACCATTTCCAATCTTGCTGGAACCAATTCCTAGGTACTGACCTCATTAACAGCCAACTTCTGCTATCTGTTTAAACATAATGCTCTTCTCCAGAAATGAAGCCTCTGCAGAACCTTTTGACCAGGAACGAACCTGCGACTAACTTCCAGACCCGGCCTCACAAATAAACAAAAGCTTTCCTTTTCACACAACCTGTTACTCATGTCCAAAAGACATCTTTAGCTCACTGTTCCCAGCTCCAAACCAAAATTGATAGAATAAAATAAAAATAATGAAAAAAAACCAGCAAGGTTCCAACAACATAAATACTGTAGCCACAATAGCAGGTCAGAGGCTTGGGATCCTGCAGTGAGTAATTCACAGGGGGCACTCAAAGACTGTCCACCATCAAGCACTTTCAGTCTTCTTTCAAGTGGTGTTCAACATGGAGGAGTATAATTCATCAGCTGAAGTGGAAACAGTATGCGGTAATCAAAAGAAGGTTTATTTGTCCATGCTTGATTGATGCTATTAGACATTCTAGGGTCCAGAGTCAATGCTGAGGACACCCAAGGTTAAGTGTCACTTGATTGCATGTCATAGTGCGTCTGCTGGGTCCATCAATGGGACAGGATGTACCCAGGTATAGTGATGTTGGTCTCTGGGACTTTGCCTGTAAGGTGCGATTCCGTGAGTATGTCTAGTCTATGAGAAAGCTCTCGCAGTGCTTAGCTTGCTGTCTCGTTTCTGGTGCCTAGATTAATTCCAAGTGATGCATCCAGTTTAATTCTTTTGAGACTTCTTAGCTGTTTTATACATATATGAGTGGCCTACTATGCTATTTAAGGGAGTAGTTAAGAGTCAACCACATTGCTGTGGGTCTGAAGTCGCATGTCGGCCAGACCCGGTAAGGTTGGCAGATTTCCTTCCCTAAAGGACATTAGTGACCTAGATGGGTTTTTACAGCAATCAACAATGATTTCAATCATTTCATCATCATTAAAATTCTAATTCAAGACATTTTGAATTCAAATTCAACCATCTGTCCTAATGGGATTCAAACACCCACAGCTTTACCTGTACTCTGGATTACCAGACCAGCAACAGTTGTCCACTTACACAATGAATAACAATGTCAATACACAGAAGTTGTACCACAGAAATGTTTTGCCCATATTTTAAGTGGTCCCAGAAGAACAGCAGTGTGGTGGGTCATATTACTGCATCACAAAATGGCAGTGCGCTGCTGCAACTCACAATCCCCTCCACGCAGAAGTTCCAAATCCAGATATCACTCTTAAAAGAAATGCTGGGTATGAGTTGGGACAGATCGCGGGAATAGCAGGGGAAGAACTCCCAAGGCTGTTCCTGCACTTCCCCAGTACCAGATTAAATGTCTAAGGTCAGAGGCTCAATTACATGTTCAGGGACACTAGGCCCACGGAAGGGTATCCCAGCCCAGGCAGGCAAGAAAATACTACCAGTAAGGTTTTACGACACAACTTAGTACACGCTAGACACTCCTCAACCAATTGCTCTCTGTTCTAAGCTCCAACATTATGGCAAAACTGTCCTTCACTAATTAACTATGGTTTCAAGAGCAGAAGCAAAGGAGAACAGTATTTTCTTAAATCTAAGGAAGTTTATTGATGACTGTTTGGATTTCTCTAGTTTGAACAACTGGAAATCAAGAATTGCAAAGCATAAGAGTCAGCCATTTAGCCCATCACGTCTGTGCCAATTCTTTGCAAGAATTCACCTAGTGGTCTCATCTGTTTGCTTAATCCCCGACAACCCTACAATTTTCATCCGCTCCCCATCCCTTTTGCATTTATCAAATCACCTTTTGAAAGTTTATTGGATCTGCCAGTGGAAATTAATTCTACTAACTCTACAAAACTCCCCAATTTAAATTAGTTAAAGTAAAAGAAATAGCTGTATGCAAATAGTACCATTTCTGTACAAATATGGTACTTACATCCTTGGCCATTTTGGATATGGATATCATCACTAATTCCATGGTTATCCGCACAAGCTGCAGCAGTTAGAGAAGTCACACAACGCCAGTCAAAATCTTCCAGGTAAGCCACAGGTGCATTTGCCAAGCATTGACCATTCAAAGATCTCTTAAAGCATAAACACATAGACAAAGAGTAAAAGTGGTGGTGTTACTTTCTTCCTCAGTTATACAAATTAAAATCTCATAAACATTCAAGATTTCCACAATTTCTGAGAACATAAGATATAGGAGAAGAACTACAATATTCATCTCAAGCTTGCCATGCTATTCAATATGATCATGGCTGATATGTCCCAGCCCTAAACTCTTCTTTCATGCAAGCTCCTAATAGCCCTCACCTCCCCAATATTTCAAGAATCTACCTTCTACAACTAGAGTTGGTTCAACTGTGGAAGATCTCAGATCTTGCAATAGAACAGTTGTGACATGCACACTGCTTTTTCTGTCACTTAAGGTACATGAGGAAATGAGTGAAGTTTACTTTTAAATTTTCAGAATGTGTAAACACTGAATGTATATTTAAAAATGCACACAGTTTAAATGGTGCTTTAAAAAGCAACATAGTCAAAAAACAAAATATAATAAAGAAAATAAATATCAAATTAAAATGTATTGCCATACCTGGAAACATTCTGAATTGTGAGAAAGTGATGTCACTGGCCTATTAACAAGTCGCAAATAGAAACACTTTATATAGAAAATTAATTTTTCTTGCCTTGCTCGACCTAGCATGGTAAATATTTGTTTAAGAATTTTTGAATATAATTCATACCCTATAAAGAGTCTTGCTCTAATTCATGTCCAATTCTGTTGCTCATCAAACAAACAATTTCCATGATATCAGTGACTTATGACCAACTCATTTCCGTGATGTTTGGTTCTGCTGACCATGAAATCATTGTCAATTGTTGGGAAAAATCCATCTGGTTCACTAATGTCCTTTAGGGAAGGAAATCTGCCATCCTAACCTGGTCTGGCCTACATGTGACTCCAGATCCACAGCAATATAGTCGACTCTTAATTGCCATCTGAGTAATTAGGAATGGGCAATGAATGCTGGTCCACCTAGTGATGTCCACATCCCAAGAATGAATAAAAAACTGGTACCAACCATCAGTGTCCATGTTCACAGACTGATAATATATGCTCTACCAAATGATAACTGGCATGTGCAAAGCTGCATACCAAGAAGTAGCTCTTTGCAACATGAGATGGGAGAGGCAGTAAACTGGCAAAATAGAGAGGAATTGGTTGGGGATCACATTGACATGAAGAAAACACACTAACTATTACCTCCTCAGGGGAGGACAAATCTGATAAAACCTTTAGTTCTCTCAAGACTGTGACGTGAAAGGCATTTGGGGATTTACACATACATATTAATTAATTAAAACCTTCTAACTGATTAAAGATTTAACAGCATCTTAGGTTTGTTTAGTACATCCTCAGCAGTGGTGTGACCCTTTGATCTTTTACATAAATTCTGCGTCTGATACCACCTCTCTCACTAACACCTGAAAAAGGACCGAGACTCCGAAAGCTTATGTTTTCAAATCAACCTGTTGGACCATAACCTGATGTCGTGTGATTTCTGACCTTGTCCACCCCAGTCCAACACCGGCACCTCCACATCATGGTTTATTTGAAATCAATCAAATTGCACACCAGCCCAATTGCTTTCAAAAAACACCTTTATCAATCACATCAAATCAAACACTACAGGAACTTAGCCAGATTCTTCCAATAACATTAATTTAGAATCATATAATTCCTACAGTGTTGAAGCAGGCCGTTTGGCCCATCGAGTCCACACAGACCGCCAAAGAGCATCCCCCCACCCAGACCAAGAGCCAAGCCCCTACCCTGTCCTTGAAACCCTACCTTTCCCATGTCTAACCCACCTAAAGTAAACATTCCTGGACACGATGGGCAATGTAGCATGGCCAATCCACCTAACCCGCACATCTTTGGATGGGAGAAGAAACTGGAGTCCCCAAAAGAAAACCCACTATTATACATCCTTGCCTAAATAAAAATGACCTTGCTTCACAAAGTACTTCACTGACATGAAAGATAGTGATAAGGAACCATACAAATGCAACTTTTCACCTCATATCTAAAAAAAATTAGGCTTATAAATTAAACTCAGCTTGCACATTTGTCTAATTAGACAACTGATAAATTAGACCATTGATCCATTGAGGTTATGAAACTCATTTTTAATTTTAAGGTTTGTAATAGTCCTTTGTCTTTCTTGAACTTATTATATTATAGTGAAGATGCACTATCATTCCTACCTGTGGAATAATAAGGTATTCATCTTCATTTTTAACAATATGATCACCTTGATGATAGCCAACGGGTATATTTAGCACTGCAGACGTGGCTGTCCCGAAGGAAAAGTCATGAGAATCGCTGCTGTTGGGAAAAAAAAGTTCAAGAGGAAGATGAAATTCCACCTTATTATTAATTTATTGCATTACTTTTCAGGTACAGAGGCAAGTGCACATATACTCAGGGTACAAGTTTCAAAGAGGCCCCAACAGCAACCCTATGGAATTGAATGTGGACTTAGAAGGGACTGGCTGAGGGAAGTTGCAATGATGCACTTAAGGGCTAGGTAAGTACTCTTGGAGAAAGGAATATAATATTAATTGGAGGGAACAAACTAACTATGGTGAGGGCTATGTGGAGCATGGATATCAGGACAAACCCATTGACTGAACTGTCATAAGTTCCAAATAATAGCTCACCCCATAACCCTGCAACATCTCACAGTTGCATTGTGCATGTACAGGAAGTACCAAGTCTATATGCTGATGTACCATTCTAACATATTTAAGCAAAAGTTCAAATTCCAACTTATGTTCAAAGATAGAATGTAACACTGTTATACAGTACCATTAAAAGAAGGCAGAAATTAATCTATTCATTGAAGATGAACAGAGATAAAGCACAATAGATTATGCAGGTTAATTTATTTGAAAAAGTATAGTTACTTTATCACCAATTACATAAACTTACACAGTATCACCATCATAGAACAGCCCCAAGTATGGCGAGTTATCAAAAGAAGATTCCAGACAGAGGAAAGGGAACCAGTCAGGAGCATTTGCATTCTGAACAGAGCATAACTGGTCAAAAGCTTGGGATACATTCCCTCCAAATACTCCAGTAAAACAGTAAGAATGGAACAGCTGAATCATACTGGGCGTGCATTCCTAGGGGGGGAAAAAAGGGGACATATACGTAATGGTATTCATTCATGTTTCCAAATGAGATTAAATAGATTATAGTAAAAGTTTGCAGTTATATGTGCAATATCACAATGACAACAAACTTCTATTTATACAATATTATTGCAAAAAAGTAATACAAACCATTAAAGAAGAAAAAATATACTTTGGTTACAAAATTGATGTCTAACTGAACCAAAAGACCTGATCAATCAGGTGATAAGTCAGTTTTACTATTCATATTCCCAACAGCAGGATTTCTCATCTTCCTCTTGAACTTTTTTCTTCCCCCCAACAGCAGCGTTTCTGACGACTTTTCCTTCAGGATAGCCACATCTGCAGTGCTAACATAAGCTTACAGAACATTACAGAAGGTACTGCAAAAAAAAACATTTTGCCAAGGATTTTTTGTCGTGTGTCCATCAGGGCAATTCACATGAATACCAATGAAAACTAACATTTATATGACATGAGAGCAGAATTTTGCTTGGTTGCCAAGTAAACACCGATGGGTAGAGGTGTTGCCATGGAGAATGCTAATGATAATTGCAGTGAACTGCCAGGCTTTGGTTTTAATTTTGAACCAGGCATTAATACAATGTGAGGCAAGGTATAAGAACAAAGAACAAAGAAAATTACAGCGCAGGAACAGGCCCTTCAGCCTTCCAAGCCTGCACCGACATGCTGCCCGTCACAACTAAAAGCCCCTACCCTTCCGGGGACCGTATCCCTCTATCCCCATCCAATTCACATATTTGTCAAGATGCCCTTTAAAAGTCACTATAGTATCTGCTGCCACTACCTCCCCCGACAGCGAGTTCCAGGTACCCACCACCTTCTGTGTAAAAAACTTGCTTCGTACATCACCTTTAAACCTTGCCCCTCACACCTTAAACCCATGGCCCCTGGTAACTGACTCTTCCACCCTGAGAAAAAGCTTCTGCCTGTCCATGCCCTTGATAATGCATCAGGTCCCCCCTCAACCTCTGTCGTTCCAGTGAGAACAACCCCAGTTTCTCCAACCTCTCCTCATAGCTAATTCCCTCCATACCAGGCAACATCTTGGTAAATCTTTTCTGCACCCTCTCCAAAGCCACCACATCCTTCTGGTAGTGCGGCAACCAAAATTGAACACAATATTCCAAATGAGGCCTAACTAAGGTTCTATAAAGCTGCAACATTACCTGCCAATTTTTAAACTCAATGTCCCTGCTGATGAAAACAAGCATGCCATATGCCTTGTTGACTACCTTTTCCACCTGCATTACCACTTTCAGTGACCTGTGTACCTGTACACCCAGATCCCTCTGCCTATCAGTACTCTTAAGGGTATATTTTCCATTTGGATTAGATCTTCCAAAATGCATTACCCCACATTTTTCCAGATTAAACTTCATCTGCCATCTCACTGCCCAAGCCATCAACCGATCTATATCCTGCTGTATCCTTTGACGGTCCTCAGTGCTATCCACAAATCCACCAACTTTTGTGTCATCGGCAAACGTACTAATCAGACCAGTTACATTCTCCTCCAAATAATTCATATACATTACAAACAGCAAAAGGTCCCAACACTGATCCCTGAGGAACGCCACTAGTCACAGCCCTCCATTCAGAAACGTACCCTTCCACTACTACCCTCTGTCTTCTATGACCAAGCCAGTTTTTTATCCATCTTGCAAGCTCACCTCTGACGCCAATTTATCTATATAGAAATATTATTTCTTTTAGAGTTTGGTTTAAGCAGGTGGCACATGGGTATTGGTCAGTGTGTCTGAAGGAGTTTAATGATTAACTTAAGTATTTTGAGATTCATGGTGATTTATTTTAAAAGCAGTCTGCAAGCGACAGGATAATGGGAATTTAAGCAGGAGAATTTTAATGAGCAAAGAAAGTAAACAGTTGTGCATTAAAGTTTCAGTTTAGAAGGTCACAGATTGATATTTGTTCCCTCACTTTTGATGAAGGGAAATACCCACAGCTTTAAAAAAAAGCTTTTGCTTCAGTTTGGGCAGTTTTATTTGCAGAAGTCTTGGCTGAAGCTGAATGTGGAAGACCGTCACTCCTAAAGCAGTGAGAGATTTTAGAACCGTTAAGAAATAGCTTCAGTGTAAGAAGTTTAAAACTAAGGCTGCAGACTAGAAGTGTTTAATTAAAACCTTGAAGGGATTATCTAAAGCTGAGCAAGTCTAACCTTAGAATTTGAAGATTCAAGAGGGTATCAGATTCTCAAGGCTTGGAATTGTAGCACAGTTAAACTAAGCCCTATAGAAATGTTGGAGAAGGGAATTCTCTCCAGTATGTGTATGGTAAACAAGTGCTGTTTGGGATTATTGGAATTGTATTTGAATGTGTGTTTTGAAATTATTAGATAGGTTTATATAACTGGTTTTGTTTAGAACATAGAACAGTAGAGCACAGTACAGGCCTTTCGGCCCATGATATTGTGCCGACCTATTATCCTACTAAGATCAAACTGCCCTGCATACCCTACATTATACTATCATATTCCTTTTTTCGCATACCAAACTTCTACTTTATTGCTGAAACTGAATTTGCAGTATTGTGTGCTTTACGTTTCAGTGAAAGATAATTTCATTGCAACTCAGAAAAACTCTTTACGTTCTGTCAAGGTACATTTCAGTCTGGGATCAGACTTGTCCAGTCATAACATCAGCTGGGATTAAAAAAACATACATATCTGGCATCACACCTACACATGCAAAAATCTGTGTATTTCAAACAGCTTATCCCAGCAACTATTTGCAACAAGCTATGTACTGACTATATACAGCCAGACCAAATATGCAAAGTTCACAATAATACTCAATATTAGACAGGATTCCACAATCAGACAATGCTTGCTAGATAATCCTGAAGGTGCAAAGAATTTCATTGACAAATGATTTAGAATTGTCAGTTTGGCTTGTGATATGGTGCAATGCATGTACTGGAAGCCATATATATCAATACAGGAGGCCCTAACCATAGCAGCCAGAAAGAACCTGCATGCACACTGTACCTGCTTCAACTCAACAAAGTAGTTGACAGCCATTCTCTGGTTCATTTCTCACGACAATACCTTGACCTGAGTCAACTAGCTCAGTTTAAAATTTTGAAAAAGCCCGGGAATTAATTGTCAATGATTAACTGATGCATTTTCCACTGCAAAGCTTCTGCTAAATCAGAAGCAAGATTCCCTTTGCCAACCAGCATTCTCTTCTCACGCAGTATAAATGCTGGTCTATCCTCCTAAATTGGAATTGCTGTGAATTGCCAAGATGAGTAGACGACAAGAAGCTTTGATAAAATGGTACCTTTTTTCAGCAATAGTCAAGTTCTGTAATACTCAACTGCTATTAATATTAAGACCATCACCCTATATTCAACTACAAAGAACAAAGAGAACAAAGAAAATTACAGCACAGGAACAGGCCCTTCGGCCCTCCAAGCCTGCGCCGATCCAGATCCTCTATCTAAATCCGTCATCTATTTTCCAAGGATCTGTATCCCTCTGCTCCCTGCCCATTCATGTATCTGTCCAGATACATCTTAAATGACGCTATTGTGCCCGCCTCTACCACCTATGTTGGCAAAGCCTTCCAGGCACCCACCACCCTCTGCGTAAAGAACTTTCCACACGTATCTCCCTTAAACTTTTCCCCTCTCACCTTGAAATCGTGACCCCTAGTAATTGAGTCCCCCACTCTGGGAAAAAGCTTCTTGATATCCACCCTGTCTATACCTCTCATGATTTTGTAGACTTCAATCAGGTCCCCCCTCAACCTCCATCTTTCTAATGTAAATAATCCTAATCTACTCAACTTCTCTTCATAGCCAGCGCCCTCCATACCAGGCAACATCCTGGTGAACCTCCTCTGCACCCTCTCCACGGCATCCATATCCCTTCGTTAATGTGGCGACCAGAACTGAACGCAGTATTCCAAATGTGGTCGAACTAAAGTCCTACTCAACTGCAACATGACCTGCCAACTCTTGTACTCAATACCCCGTCCGATGAATGAAAGCATGCCATATGCCTTCTTGACCACTCTATCGACCTGCGTTGCCACATTCAGGGTACAATGGACCTGAACACCCAGATCTCTCTGTGCATCAATTTTCCCCAGGGCTTTTCCATTTACCATATAGTTCACTCATGAATTGGATCTTCCAAAATGCATCACCTCGCATTTTCCTGGATTGAACTCCATCTGCCATTTCTCCGCCCAACTCTCCAATCTATCTATATTCTGCTGCATTCGTCCCCTTCACTATCTGCTACTCCACCAATCTTAGTGTCATCTGCAAACTTGCTAATCACACCGTCTATACCTTCCTCCAGATCATTTATGTATATCACAAACAACAGTGGTCCCAACACAGATCCCTGTGGAACACCACTGGTCACAGTTCTCCATTTTGAGAAACTCCCTTCCACTACAACTCTCTGTCTCCTGTTGCCCAGCCAGTTCTCTATCCATCTAGCCAGTACACCCTGGACCCCATGCGACTTCAATTTCTCCATCAGCCTATTATGGGGAACCTTATCAAATGCCTTACTGAAGTCCATGTATATGACATCTACAGCCCTTCCCTCATCTATCAACTTTGTCACTTCCTCAAAGAATTCTATCAAGTTGGTAAGAAATGACCTTCCCTGCACAAAACCATGCTGCCTATGACTAATAAGCCCATTTTCTTCCAAATATAAATAAATCCTATCCCTGAGTATCTTCTCCAGCAGCTTCTCCACCACTGACGTCAGGCTCACTGGTCTATAATTACCTGGATTATTCTTGCTACCCTTCTTAAACAAGGAGACAACGTTAGCAATTCTCCAGTCCTCCGGGACCTCACCCGTGCT
>NW_025968337.1:0-8801 GCF_021869965.1 Rhincodon typus
TCCTGACTTGGAAATGTATTGCTGTTCTTTCACTGTCAGTGCATCAAGATCCTGGAAGTCCTTTCCTAACAGCACTGTGGGTATTCCTACATCCAAGGACTACAGTCGCTCAAGGCAACTCATCACCTTCTGCAGGGGATATATGTGAAAATATTAATTGTAAGCAGCGGTAGATCCTTCGGCCCTGAAAGCCTCTTCTGCCATCCAACAATTCTTGACTGACCTGTTTGTGTTCCCAATTCTTCTATATGGCCATCTATTCCTGATGACCTTTTATTCCCCTGCTCAACAAGAATCTTTCTGCCTCTTCCTTGAATATTTTTAAATGACCCCTCTGCCTTGAGGCATTGTGTCCCAAAGTTACAACTCCTTCAGAGAGAAATCCCCCTCATCTGTGTGCTGAAATGATGACCCCTAATTTTAAAGCCGTAGTCTCTAACTCTGGATTTGCCCTCAAGAGGAAATAACCTTTCCACATCCACCTTGTCAAACACCATTTGGGATTTCATAAATGTCAATCAAATGTTTAGGTCTTTTGCATTGTAGCAGAAACAAACCCAGCATGACTAACCAGTCTTCATGAGAAAAGCCACATTCTCCTCTGAACCACCTCCACTGTGTTTACATCATTCCTTTATTATGGAGACCAAAATTGCACATTGTAATTGAGAGATGCTGTCACTGCTGTCCTGTATAAATGAAGCAGAATGTCCTTAAATTGATCAAATAAATAATTGGAAAAACTCGGCAGGTCTGGCAGCTTCTGTGGAGAGAAAACAGTCAGTGTTTTGGGTCCACTTTTTATTTTGGATTTCCATCCACAGTTCATTTTTTTGTGTATCCTCAATTTGATGCACAATTCCAGTTGAAATAAGGGCTGGCATCCCACTAGCTGCACCCGCATACTAACCTTTGTGACTCATGCACTAAAACACCTAGATCCCTCTGTACCTTGGAATTCAGGCATTCTCCATTTAAGTAATACTCTGTGCTTTTTACTCCTGCCGAAGTAAACGACTTTGCACGTTCTTGCATTATACTCTATCTGCTAGTTTTTGCCCAATTTATCATCTGCAAACTCTTTGTCTTCACACTTCATCTTACTCATTTTTGTGTCCTCTGTGAATTTAGTCACCGTGCCCTGCCTCCCTTTATCTAAATCATTGATAAAAATTATAAAATGTTGAGGATCTGGTGCAAACACCTTGGGGTGGCTCCACATGTCACATGCTGCTAATCTGAACTAGACCCATTTATGCCCTACTGTTTTTTTTGCCAGTCAGCCAGTCTTCTATCCATGCTAATATGTTAGTTGCTGTGCCATGACCACCTGTTTTGTGCAGTGCTTTTTTGGTGTGGAACCTTGCCAAATGCAATAAATGCTCCTCTAACCAGTGATGTCCTCATCCCATGAAAAAATATTTTAAAGTGACCTAATCTAATTCTTACATTTAATCAGAGTTGTTAATATTGAGTGTTCAGCTGCGTGACATTAACTTTTGAACTTAAAGCAAAAAATTTAATATGCCATTTATGTCTGGACTTAGAATTCTATGCACTTTTAATTCCACCTGAAATCAGTTATCCCTGTATCAGAACCTGAAAGTCAGGAAGTATCAAACAGCCAGCTGTATTAAAATTACCAGTGAACAGTTTTTGTGATTTTAGTTAATTTCTGCCTCCCACATGCCCTTGTCTGAAAACACACTCACTTTTTAGGATATAATTCTCAGGCACTGATTTTACTCTCCTGTCCCATCAGATGAACATTCTCGCTGTCTGGACTGGAATTGTAGGTGTTGACAGGCTATTTGGGCATTGCTGGGCATTATAATTGAGCATTATCAACTACTTAGCTGTCATTGTACATGCTGA
The DNA here is from genome assembly GCF_021869965.1 of Rhincodon typus. Classification (NCBI taxonomy): domain Eukaryota; kingdom Metazoa; phylum Chordata; class Chondrichthyes; order Orectolobiformes; family Rhincodontidae; genus Rhincodon; species Rhincodon typus. Next base: position 1,876 of record NW_025968337.1, read on the forward strand.
GTCGTGGTCAAGGAAGGATTCTTTGCTCTGTTCTTATCATCTTTAGTGTCATGTATTTTTTCATATCATTGATCTACCCAAGACTGCAAGCTCTTGAAATAATTTGGCAGCAAAACAGCTGAAAATGTCATCAATGTATGCACACGGTGGAATTTGCAGAAGATATTTTATGTACTTGGTGATATCAAAGCTTTGTAGCATCATGCAGGTATAGAATTTCCAGTTATTTGAAGTGGTCAAATAATGGTTCAGATTATAAAATTTCAATTTTGAGGGTCTCTGCGGTTAACATTTGATGTTACCAATTTATATTATGCCAATTTTAGTAATATGCATACAACGTGTAAGAATTGAAGCAACCAGTAAGTCAAGCAGAGTACATAAAATGCAAGTGAAGATCTCTCTCGTGTGGGCATTTCAAACATTGCAAATGATGAAATTTATGACACCAAGCAAAATATTGTGGTTTCTGGAAAACAAAAATTGAAAATGATAGAAATACTGCTAGTTGGCAGAATATTTTGGTGAGAACAATCAAGTTAATGTTTCATGCCAATGTCAACCCATCAAAACCAGTGAAAAATCATGTAACCTGAAATTTGAACTCTGTATTCACAAATGCTGCTTGAGGTTTTCAGTGTGAACTTTGATGTCCTTACTCAAAATTCACAGGAAAACTTGATGTGATAAATGCAGTTCAAAATATTCATCACTTGCAAATTGAGTCTCTTTGCTGTTTAAGGGCAGTATGGTTTTTGGTGAAATGTATTATTATTGATCAGTCTTAGTACAGTTGAATGCAACCCTGTTATTGAGGGTTATAAAGGGTTGAATTTAGTCACTAAACACTGAGTAGTGCATACATTTGAATTTCCTCAGCAATATAATACAGTTAGACTTCTGTATTGTGTTTAGAGTTTAAATACTATACTTTATCTGCAGCTGACTTGAACAATGGTGTTGCAAGGAAGGAATCATTGACTAAAGAAGTAACCCGGATATGGGTCAATGAGGATATTAAAATGCGAAGCTTTTCTCCAACTCCAGTAAGTACACTTCATTTCAAAATTTTGATTTTTGGTAATTATCTCCTCTGCTTCAAATTTTTGTTTGGAACAATAGTATGCTTCCATTGAGAGTGCTTGTTTTAATGGTCAGCCGATCTCTATCTCATTTTGTATGTGTGCTTGTTGGGCTCTGACATTTTCTTGTGTAGATATCTCTGCTGATTATCTGGCTCACCAATGTAGCACTAGCTTTAAGTATGGTCTCTGTTAGTGTTTGATATCATGGTGCATCATTTTATTGTTGTGAGCAAACAAAGAAATTGCATTGCTCTTGTAGTCATGCTTGATGCATTTATAGTTCTTTGGAGGCTGAATTAAGTATATTAAACACCCCCCACCCTTTACCTGCCGTAACTTCTTTATTCTTACATTTCTAGCTTCTAGTGTATCTCCCCTCCTGCTCCCTGACCAGTCACAACTATAGTAGCTATATGCACCACTAACTTGTTAAGGGACGGCACGGTGGCTCAGTGTTTAGCACTACTGCCTCACAGTACCAGGGACCCGGGTTCAATTCCACCCTTGGGCGACTGTGTGGAGTTTGCACATTCTCCCTGTGTCTGTGTGGGTTTCCTCCAGGTATTCTGGTTTCCTCCCATAGCCCAAAGATGTGCAGATTAGGTGGATTGGCCATGCTAAATTGCCCATAGTGTTCAGGGATGTGTAGCGTAGGTGGGTTATAGGGGGATGGGTCTGGGTGGGATGCTCCAAGTGTTGGTGTGGACTTGGGCCGAAGGGCCTGTTTCTACACTGTAGGGATTCTATTATTGTATGATCTGTGATATGATCTTAATATTGCTTAGAAATCTTACTGAAAACCAATATTGACTACATTTATAATTATTTTTATAAAGCTTCTGTAAGAGCAGTAAACAAACAAGGTTACAATTGATTAACTGCTGCTCCTTACAGATGACTGCATTTTGGTAACATGCATGGGACTTTCCCCACTTCCAATATACTGGCAGTCAAATGAGAATGCATCTTTTCACTGAGCAAACAGTGTGTTCATAATACATGCACCTTTACCAAGTGAAGTCTGACAGAGCTATGTGGCAACCGATTCAGAACTATTTAAAACTTAAGTTTTTGTAAAATTAACTTTGATTTTCTTCAGTTCATCAAAAGTGAAAGTTTAAGTTCATGGAACGTTGACCTCTCTGGAGGTTACCATATGGCTCCATCTCTCTACTTTTGAGAATACGGATGAGGTTGTAATCTCTTCATTTCAAATGTTTAATAGAAATTACCTCTGAAAGAAGAGGAGGAGCCTGAGGAGGAAGATGATGATGAATTGGGCCATGCGGACACATATGCTGAATATATGCCAATGAAATGTATGTAATTCCTCAAAGTCAAATTGAATTGTCTACTTCCATATCATTTATTAAATTAATTAAATGTAAGTTCATAAATAATGTGTTGTAGCATAATGTAGTTTACAATTTCTTCTTATGGTGATAGACCTTTTTGTCAGTGACTAAAATATTGTTTATGGCCTTTGTAAATGGCAATTGATCAATGACCTATTTTTGAACTATATTTGTGTGACTGGGTTTGTATAAATTTCTGACAGTTTATGGATTTACCTGTCAGAGGAAACTGTGATTGGTAAAAGTAGTTAAGTAAGGTTCTGGAGTAGATCTCTAGCTCGGGTTGTGTGTGTTGAGGTTGGTTGGCTCGCCGAGCTGGTTTGTGTTCCGCAGATGTTTTGTTACCGTGCTTGGTAACATCCTCCGTGCAGCCTCTGATGAAGCGTCGGTGTGTTTTCCTGCCTGGCATTTAAACTCGGGGGTCCGTTGTGATGGATTGCCTCACTTCCGGGTTTCCTCCGTAGTGGAATGTATATGGGGTCGAGTTCAATGTGTTTATTAATAGCATGGATTAGTAGCAAGTAGTTAAGTAATTTTGCCAAAAGTATTTGAGTTGTGTAAATTGCATGCTGAGGTAGACAAAGTTTTTGAGAGTTTGGGCGCGCCACTGTTATGTAACAGAAAACAGTGGAATTCATAGTGATAACCCTGATACTACTTGAAGTAGTTTGATACCAGTCAAGTTCTAGTGAGGTTGTCAAGTGGACCAACCATTCATTGACAGAATTTTAAGCTGAAGGCTTTGTTCAGTGGAAGCACTTTTGCCTCCCATTTGGTAGATTGTACATTCACATCTACAAGAGACTTGAATGTACATTTTGTAATGACTCTTCATGCACTCCTGAAGGCAGAGGTGCTTTTTATTTTTGTTTTGGATGAGTTGATAAATCAAGGCCCTGTTTTCCCTTTAGGTGTTTGTAAAAGGTGTCAAAGCTTTATTTGAGGAATTGCACAGATATTTCCTGATCCTGGCCAATATTCATACTTCAAACAACATCACTAAAAGAGATTCTATTTATTATCACTTGTTTGTTTACAGAACTTTGCTATGCAAAGTTGGCAGTTTTTCCACTTTATAACAGTGATTGCACTTGAGAAGTAATTCAGTTGTGTTTTTTTTAGTAATGTCCTGCAACTATGGCAAGTGGCCTGTAAATTCAAGTTGTATCTTTTTGTTCATTATCTAGTATTTGTACAAAAATCATTTTCTACTTTGTCAATTTGAATTATTTCTAGAAATTAATGTAGGTTTTGGTAGGACTCTGGAATAAAAGGTATTTTCAGGAAAAGACTAAACTGTTGAGCCTGTCTATCTGTGCAACATTGAAAATGTTACAATGACGAAATGTGGAAAACTGAAATAAGACAACACTGGAAACAGCAATTGGTTTGTGTAGATTCAATGAACAAATTGGATGTACACTCTTGGCGAAAATCAAAGGCCTGTAATGTCATTAGTTGCCTTTTTTGTCTTTATAACGACGGTTGACCTGTTGTTTTTGGTTATAAATTTGCTTTTTGAATGTGTTTTTTAAGACTTGTAGTGAAGTGCATCACATATATCAATGACTTCAGTTTTCTAAATTAAATTCTACTTTGCCATGTGTTAGAAAATGTGATGTGAGCATGTATGCATCTATTCACAAAGTCAGTTGCCTCTTCATTACAGTGAAAGTTGGCTTGCGCCATCCCGATCCAGTTGTGGAGACCAGTTCTTTGTCCAGTGTAATGCCACCTGATGTATGGTATCGACTAACTGTACAAGAAGAGACTATTGATAGTGGTTGGCTTTCTGCTTTGCAGCTGGAAGCCATCACCTATGCTTCTCAGGTATTAAGTTTTTAAAAATATTGGCTTACTGTAATTGATTTTGTTAATGTGACTTTTCCATTTTTGGTGTAGATATTAATTTAAGTACGTTGTTTATTGTTTAAACCATAGCAACATGAAACATTCCTCCCCAATGGGGATCGTGCAGCCTTTCTGATAGGGGACGGTGCTGGTGTCGGTAAAGGGCGAACAATTGCTGGCATTATTTTTGAGAATTACCTTCTTGGTAGAAAACGATCACTATGGTAAGTGGAAATCCAGATTGTTCAAATTCCAGAAAACACATCTTTTGTTGGTCTTCTCTTATATTTTGTGCTTGTTATAGGTTTAGTGTATCCAATGACTTAAAGTATGATGCTGAACGGGACCTGCGGGACATTGGAGCAAAAAATATCCAGGTTCATGCGCTGAATAAGGTAAATTACTAACAACATGCTTCTATATAAAGTTGTAGCTGCAAATTGAAGGAACAGGTCCATTTATTTAATTTGTTTTATCATGTTTTCTGTTACACATGAGGATTTTTAGAATGTATGTATTGCTTGGTGCACATGAACGTATGTTTCTGCCCAAAAATATTCCTTACCCTGCTTCTCCTGATTACAAATTACTACTTGTTCCTGTGTTCCTGTTAATGGCTCTTTGAATTCCCCACTGGAAATTCTACATTGGCTCAACTTGTCATAGAGTCAGAGTCAGACAGCACAGAAGCAGTGCCTTGGGTCCAACCAGTCCATGCTGAACATAGTCCCAAACAAAACTAGTCCCACCTGCCTGCTCCTGGCCCATATTCCTCCAAACCTTGCCTATTTTGTATATACATCGGAGTGTCTTTTAAACGTTGTAATTTTACCCACATCCACCATTTCATCAGGAAGTTCCTTCCACATGTGAACTGCCCTCTAAAACAAATTGCCTCTCGTGTCTTTTTAAAATTTCTCTCCTTAAAAAGTGCCCCCTATTCTTGAAATCCCCCAACCCAGGGAAAAGCCAACTACCATTAACTCTGTCTATACTTCAATATTTTATAAAATTCTATCAGGTCGCCTGTCAACCTCCTACGCTTCAGTGAAAGTCGGGAATAAATGTTAGCCAGGTTACATAGGATAACTGCTTTTAAGCAATGCCATTGGACCTTTTATGTCCAATGAGTAAGTGAATGGATTTCCATTTTCAGGAAATGCTTTCCTGGAGTAGTGTAGGAAAGAAAATCGAAACTTTTGTTTGATTGAATTTTATGGACTCAGGTGGGGTGTGCCAAGGAGTGTATTGTTTTCTACCATTTTGAGTCCAGCTTTTCGAAGAGTATTTCAAACAGATATTGTTAACTTGTGCTGGAAATTCAAATCAGTGACACATTTTGTGCTCTTTTTACTGACTCAAACCAAAATTTATTGGGTAAGCTTATTCCTGGGAAGCATTAGTTTTTATTACTACTAACCAATATTTTGCTTAAGTGCTTGTAATTTGCTTTTAATTCTGTATGTTTTAACTTTTTAAATTAACCTCCAGCATTCTAACCATTTATTTTGTATATGAACATGATTCTTTTTATGTTCCTCGAACCTGCCATCCGTTAGTAGAAATGTGAAGTTTAATCATGCAGGTGCTGCATTGCTATGGTAAAAGGCTAGCAATAATAATGAGTGAAACTGGTGGCTGAAATTGTAGCTCGGCTTATTTTAATTGTTTATTCTGTCTGTTACAATTTAAGTTCAAATATGGAAAAATATCTTCGAAACAAAATGGAAGTGTGAAGAAAGGTGTAATTTTTGCAACATACTCTTCTCTAATTGGCGAAAGTCAATCGGGTGGAAAATATACAACCAGGTTAAAACAACTTCTGCACTGGTGTGGTGAAGATTTTGATGGAGTAGTATCCTTTTTGTGAAATATTTGAATTATAACTGATGCTCCACGTTGGCGTAAGTTTGCTTCTGCGAGTAGCTTTTCGAAATAAAATTTTTGCACAGTAGTGTATTTAACGTAGAATTGTAAAAGCAAAATGCAGTTGTCATTTTGCTACCTGCCTCAAGTACCCATTTTGCTTAATTGTGAAGTATGATTGTTCTGTTTTCTGTAGCAGTGGGGAAGACCCCATTTCTCTCTCAGTATATCTTTACAACCTTTCATGTGCTTGAAAACCTCATTCTCCTCCAACACTGTTGCTCTTTCCATTTCAGTTCACATCACTGTACTGTATGCTTCAAAGAGCCCCATGGATGCATCCTTTGCCTTGGTTTTCCTCTCAAATGCTTATCACTTCAGTGTCTGTAGATTGAGTTTACTTTTACAAGAAGTCACTCTGCTGTATCACTTCTCCATATGTTTTAATCTCATCACCGCTGATGTCATTGAATAGCACCTTTTCTTTAATAAGCATGAGAAATTTTTCTGTCTGTCATTAGTTTCATTCCTCTCTTGGGACACTTGACAAACTTCTGTTGTGTTTTTGCCACTGAACAGTTGAACAGCTTACCCCATACCCTTCCTATTATAAAGACCATTCATTCCTGCCCAGCTATGCATATCTTTGCCCCTAACGGAACACTCCTGTTATGTAAATGCTTGAGATAACAAGATGTAGAGCTGGATGAACACAGCAGGCCAAGCAGCATCAGAGGAGCAGGAAAGCTGACGTTTCGGGCCTAGACCC
>NW_025968337.1:9201-25000 GCF_021869965.1 Rhincodon typus
CAGCATCTGCAGTTCCTACTATCTCTAATGTAAATGCTTGACCCTGCTTTTGTCAATTTCAAACTTGCCTGTACTACGGCTCTCCTAACTGGCCATCTGTCCTCCTTGCTTGCTTACTACTGCCTGTATCTTGCATAAAGGTGGACTTGTCCTTCATAAGAATGCTTCCAAGTTAAAATTCTAAACTTTAACCCCTCCTTGGTTCCTCCCCTCTATCTTTCATTTGATTTGTCATTGTCACATGCACTGAGATACAGTGAAAAGTATTGTTTTGCGTGCTATCCAGGCAAGCCATACCTTTCATAAGTTCTTCAGCATAATAGAACAAGAGTACAGAATATAGTGCTAGTGCTACAGCTACAGAGAAGGTGCAGAGAAAGATCAACTTTAATATGAGAGGTCTGTTCAAAAATCTGTTAACGGCAGGGAAGAAGCTGTTCTTAAATCTGTTGGTACGTGTTTTCAAACTTTTGTAACTTCTGCCTGCCCAGTGGAAGACAATATAACTGGGATGGGAGATGCCTTTGATTCTGTTGGCTGCTTTCCTGAGGCAATGGGAAATGTAAGTGGAGTCAGTGGATCGAAGGCTGGTTTTCGTGATGGCATAGGCTGCGTTCACAGCAGTTGCCCTAGCAAGCTATGATGCACCTGGATATGATGCATCTATAAAAATTGATAGTCCTTGTTGACGTGTTGAACTTCCTTCCCTTTCTGAGGAAGTAGAGGTGTTGGTGTGCTTTCTTGACCATAGCATTGACATGGATGGACCAGGACAGATTGTTGATATTCATTCCTAGTACCATTGGTACAGGTGGGGGCATGTCCTCCACTCTGCTTCCTGAAGCCGATGACCAAATCCTTCGTTTTGCTGATATTGAGGGAGAGATTATTGTCGTTACACATGCCACTAAGCTCTCAATCTCTCTTCTCTACTGTATCATCTTGTTTAAGATTTGGCCCACTATGTGTCATCAGCAAACTTATAAATGGAAGTTCATCATCTGCGCTGCAACTATTCCCTATCATTGAATGTTAAACATTCTTTTCTCACCCGAACCTCTTGTGCATCTTGTTCCTGCTGCTAAGTTCCTATTTCTTTAATTTGTCTAACAGAAGTCTCTACTAGTCCCGCTAAAATCCAACCCCTTGATCTGGGATACTTCCATGAGGGTCTTTGAATCAGACAATACTTTCATTTTTGTAGCTGTAGTCTTTTGGGAATGATGCCAGTTTTTTTATTCTTTGCATCTGTACAGTGAAATAGTGAAACTATACAATTTTTAGTTTTGAAGTGGAATTCTCAATTAAAACTGCAGCATCTCATGAATTTGAGTGAGTGTTCAACATCTGTAGATCATTAGTAAAACTTCACAAATTTCTTCATTGTCTGGGGCATTGCAGGAACGGTTTTCTGTAGTAAATTACCTGGAGGTTTAGTATGTTTTAAGAAGCCTTTAGCGTGCTGTAAGTGTTATTGTGAAAATTCTTCAACATTTGCTTCTCAACCACGGATTAGATTGGTCCAGTAGTCTCAGCAGCCTGCACAGACACTTTTGGTACCCTTCATTTTAAAATAACCTTGACAGAATTATTTCAGATTGTTTTTGATGAATGCCACAAAGCTAAAAACTTGTCTCCAGTTGGTTCCTCAAAACCCACCAAAACAGGTTTGGCTGTGCTGGAATTACAGAACAAATTGCCAAAGGCGAGGGTGGTGTATGCTAGTGCTACAGGTATGCAGTTTCATTATGGCTTATTGACGAAGGAGTGATCGAGTGTAGCACATAAACAGGAATAGGCCATTATGTCCATTGAGCCACTGTACCTTTCCTTTAAATCATGACTGACTATGTTCCTCAGTGTCACTTGCTAACACTATCTCAAGACCATTTGTTGTCATTAATTTCCAAAAATCTAATTAGCTCCTGATTTGAGTTTGCTTAATGTTTGAGCTTCCACAATTCTCTGGGTAAAGTATTCCCAAGATTCATCACCTTCTGAGGAGTTGACATGATTAAATTGTTTTTTAAAGGGGCCAAGGGCACTCCGGCAAAAGTTAAATAAAGTCAATGGCTTGAAGATGGGTATTAGAGGAATAGATTTCAGTTCCTGGGGCACTGGCATGAGCGCAAGTGTAGAAAGGACCTGTTCCAGTGGGATGGATTTTTTAAAACTTAAAAGATTGCCAAAAAAGTTAGAAAATAAACTGAGGGTGAATGAGCAAGTAGTATCAAATGGGCAGTAAGAGTTTCATCAGATATACAAAAATGAAGAGAGGCTAAAACAAACATGGGCCCCTTGAATATTGGCGTTAAAGAAATAGTAATGGAGAACCAGGAAATGTCAAAGGGTCTGAAAAAATATTTTGCAGGTCTTTAGAGTAGAAGGCACTAGTAGCATTCTAAAAATTAAATAATCAAGGATCAATAAAGAAGAAATAAGTACAATAACTATCAGGAGAAGAAAAGTACTGGGGAAACTAATGGGGCTCAAGACAAGACCCCTGGACCTAATTGATTATATCAGAGGATATTAATGGAAGTAGATCTTGCCTCAGTGCCAGTAACCCAGATCCGATTCCAGCCTCGGGCAACTGTCTGTGTGGAGTTTGCGCGTTCTCCCCATGTCTGTGTGGGTTTCCTTCGGGTGCTCCGGTTTCCTCCCACAGTCCAAAGATGTGCAGGTTGGGTGGATTGGCGGTGCTAAATTGCCCATAGCGTCCAGGGATGTGTAGGTTGGGTGGGTTAGCCATGGGGAATACAGGGTTACTGGGATAGGGTAGTGGGTCTAGTTAGGATGCTGTTCGGAGGGTTGGTATGGCCACGATGGACCAAATGCCCTGCTTCCACCCTATAGGGATTCTATGGATTCTGTAATCTTGGAGAACCCCCAGAGGATGGGAAAACTGCCATTGTAGCACCATTATTCCAAAAGAGAGGGAGTCAAATGGAACTGTTAGCCGCTTAGCTCAATATCTGTCTTTGGGAAAGTGTTAGAGTCAATTAGAAAGGATGTAAGAGTGTTTAGAAATATGTATGGCTTGTGAACAGTAGAGTATAAGGTTATGGGAATGGGTAGCTAAAAGGATTGCAATGTTCAATTAGCCAAGATTGTATTGAATAGTGGGACAGGTGTGATGAGCTGAATAGTCTACTCCTTGTCCTCTGTTCCTAAGTAGAGTAAGCATGGCTTCATGGAGGGGAAATCATGCCTGATAACTTCAGTAGAATTCATTGAGGTAACAAGATAAAAGCGAAGTAATATATATGAATTTCCAGAAGGTGTCTGGTAAGATAACATGCTCAAGCTACTTAAAAGCCTGGTGTTGAGAGAGAGAGGACTGGCCGACTAATAGAGAGTTGTTAAAGGGGGCATTTTTGGGATGGCAAACTGTAACTGGTTGAATGTCGCAGGGATCTGTACAATTATATTGTGGACCTGATCACCATAATCAAAATGAATGGTGGAGCATGCTCAAAGGGCTGAATGGTTTACTCTTCAAATTTTCTGTTTTTCTGTACAACTTTAGAGTGGACCAGGATGATCCCTTCAGAATACTGAAAGCAGAGGGGAAAATGTCATTTGGTGGCTTCATAGTAGAGGTGGTGGAAGTAGCAGAGGATGATTGATTGAATAGAGAGAGTGGGAGGAGTTCTTCAGTTGAGGAACAAGGAAGATGCGTCAGAAGCACTAGTATGGGAGAACACGTCACCAGAATAGATGTGAAGGAGCCTGGGAGAATAGAATAAAGAACTTGCAGGGTGACAGACAGTGTAATCAAGGAAGCTGAGGGGATTGAGTTTATAGCGCATGATGGAGACAAAAGTTGTAGAAAAGATGAATCTGAGGTGAGGTAAGTGTGGAAATTGGAAGCAAAATTAAAATAGCTGGAAGTCCTTTGATATTTCATTGAGCTGCGTAATGTTAGTTAATAAAGGGGTCCTCTCGGCTACGACCTTCTCAGTACAAGTGCTAAGACAGGACTGTTAGAGTTTTTAATCTCCATGATTTCATGCTGAAGGATTGATTAATGGTAGTCAATTAATAATATAGTTCATTGTTTTGTTGGTTTAAGTTGAGTCATTTGAACAGTGTTCTTCTGTTGGACTTGAGTAAACTGTTATCCTTCAAAATAGGTGCATCGGAACCACGAAACATGGCTTATATGAATCGACTTGGAATCTGGGGTGAAGGTACACCCTTCAAAGAATTCAATGATTTTATTCAAGCTGTGGAAAGGAGGTAAAAAATAAACTCCACTGTCAGATTATTTAAACCATTCCCAATTTCATATTTGTGTGTTTGTTGTGATGGATTCTGGGGTCTGTTCTCCAGTGAGTACAAGAAATTGACCATTAATGTTGCAGTATCATTTTAAAATCAGTTAATTCATTTGCCTTCTTGAGAGAAGGAAAGCTTACCTGATTAATTTGTATTACTCTCACGGGAATGGACAAATGATAAATAGTGTCTTGTCAGTGTTGTTCATATTCCAAGAACAAATTTAAAAAAAACTGAACCAAACACTATTGTTGCATAACTTGCAAAGCAAGCTTTGCTAAATTATGACTTCTCCCTGATACAGAAACAGTTAGAATTTTCTCTTTAATTTTTATTGCGGTGTTGAGAGTTATACAGCATGGAAACAGACCCTTTGGTCAACTCGCCCATTCTGACCAGATATCCCAAATTAATCTAGTCCTATTTGTCAGCATTTGGCCCATATCCCTCTAACCCTTCTTATTTATGTATCCATCCAGATGCCTTTTAAATGTTGTTGCAGCCTCCACCACTTCCTCTGGCAGCTAATTTCATTCACGTGCAACTCTGTGTGGAAAAAGTTGCCCTTTAATCTCTCTTAAATCTTAGCCCTCTTAACTTAAACCTATGCCCTCTAGTTTTGGACTCCTCTATCTTGGGGAAAAGACCTTGTCTACTTGCCCTATCTATGCCCTTCATGATTTTATAAACTTCTGTTAAGGTCACCTGTCACCCTCTGATGCTCTAGTGAAAATAGCCCCAGTCTTTTGAGCCTCTCCCTCTAGCTCAAACCATCCAGCCCTGGCAACATCCTTGTAAATCTTTTCTGAGCCCTTTCAACTTTCGCAACATCTTTCCTATAGTAGTGAGACCAGAATTGAATGCAGTATTCCAAAGGTGGCCTATGCGATGTCCTGCATAACCAACATGACCTCCCAACTCCTATACTCAATGCACTGACCAATAAAGGCAAGCGTACCTAACACCGCCCTTGTGATCCTGTTTACTTGGAACTCTACTTTCAAGGAACTATGAACCTGCAGTTCAAGGTCTGTTTGTTCAGCAGCACTTGCTAAGACCTTACTATTAAGTGTACAAGTCCTGCTCTGACTTACCTTTTCAAAATGCAGCACCTCATGTTTATCTAAATTAAATTCCATTGACCACTCCTTGGCCCATCTGATCATAGTCCCGTTGTACTGAGATAACATTCTTGGCTGTCCACTACACCATCAATTTTGGTGTCATCTGCAAACTTATTAACCATACCTCCTATTTTCACATCCAGATCATTTACATAAATCACACAAAGCAGCGGACCTATCACCGATCCTTATGCAGCACGACTTAAATTTGTTTTCTTCAAATTAGCATGATAGCCTGGTATGCAAATTTCATAGGATCCTTAGAGTTTATTAAACCATTTTCTATTAGGTTAATGATGTACTTGGAAACTTATTTCACTACGAGTATATTCAAATTGTTCCAAATGATATGTTGCTTTATATCCCAGATATCTGAATCAGCTACATTATGCATGAAGCTGACATTAGTATAGTTTGGAGAGATTGGGTGAACCATACTATGCACTCCTATCTGAGCTGAGCCCGTTTTGGTTCAGCAGCTTATCTGCAAAGCTGTTCTTTTGCTGGGTCTGTAAAGTGAACTTCGAGGGCAGTAAGGCAACAAGGTCTCTCTTTCGTTTTATGTTCTGTGAATCGGAATCATAAATGTTTTACTCTGCTCAATAGAACAGCTATTTTTAACAAAAATTCTCATGTTGTAACTGCTTCTCAAAAACTTCAGTTTTGTGGTGTTTTACAAAATTACAAGGAATATAACTGCATTGATTTAATTTTTCTTCCCTTTAACCAGAGGTGTTGGGGCAATGGAGATTGTTGCTATGGATATGAAGCTAAGAGGAATGTATATAGCAAGACAGCTGAGCTTTTCTGGAGTAACCTTCAAAATTGAAGAAGTTCCCCTCAGTCAAGATTATATCAAGATGTATAATAAAGCAGTTAAACTGGTAGGTCTTTGATTAAGCTTCAGACTTTTCATTGGATGTATGTAAACTTTGGAATTGAACCAACATCTTTTGTGCATCTAAGGTTTTTTAGCAGATGTGAGGAAAATATACTATTGGACAACCAAAATCCATTTCCATCGTACTTGGTTTGTGCGTGGTGGCTCCCAGTGATCAAAATAATTTTTTTTGAGGGCTGTTTGTGAAATTTGCTCAGATTATTTTTTTGCTATCTTAAACTACTTTTTTGGTTTATAGGGGCTTCTTTTTCCACTCATTATGAAGGCCTTTATTGGGGATGCAGACATGTTGCAGTACTAACTTCTGTTTTTGTGATAATTTTTTTTTTTAGACACTTTGTTTAGATAAATGTACAAACACCAAAGATTGTATATGTATTAATCTTCAATTTGATGTTTTTAAATAAGAGATTTTTAATTTGTGAAATAAATCTCATACACCTAATGCATTCATCAAAGTAAATGGTTAAATACATAAAGCACTATAACCATATAAAACATTAGTACTGATTTCCAGAGTTTTTATTTCTGTAACTGATCAGAGAAAAATTTGTAAATTGCTTCCTGGAAATGCTGCTTAAAATTGAAAGTATGATTGAATATCTAGGTAAACATGTCTTCATATCCTGTGCTTCTGTATGACAGATTTTACGGTCTTGGATATCCTGATCGCCTCCCATTTGTGGAAAGTTCTCTTGGCTTATTCAATATTGAGTGGTTCCTACCTTTGTCAATGATTGAAGTTCTACAGTGCATTAAGGCTGTTTTACCAGACCTTCTTCCTGGCTAACACATTAGTTATCTTTCCCTTGACCTAGCTGAAACATGGTCTCTGCTCTCTGCATACACGTATATGTCTCTGTCATACTCTCCCACTCCAGTTGACGCTAGCTTGCTGCCTGCTCTTCTCTACTACTACCACCACCACCACACCTGAGGCAGCCTTGCTAACCACTGAGCCACCATGCCACCCCAGTATAGTTTAAGCATTAAATGCCATGGATTTCACATCTTGTTGACTGGTTTCTGTACTTGGTGGTAAACCCATTGCTCCATTGTGTGAGGGAAGTGAGAAAGCAATGTTGTAGGAGTAGGTTGCTTGTAACTGTTTTTATTTTCCCCAGCAGCTTAATAATACAGCATGTCTTGTGAGCAAATTGTGCCTGAGATACCAAAATAGGAACAGATGCAGCATGTGGAAGGCAAATAAAGTGTTGACGTTTATTAAAAGGAGAATTGAATATAAAGTAGGGAAGTATTATGAAAACTTGCAGGGCCTTAAAGATCACATGAGGAGTACCATGCACAGTTTTGGTCACTCTGCCTAAGGAGGAACTGTGCATATTTGCATTGGAGGAAGTTCAGGCAGTGTTCACTTAGCTGATTCGGGATGAAAATTCCAACTTGTGATGAGTTTTCTTGGGAAGGCAAGTTAAACAAAGTGAGCCTGTACTCAACTGAACTTTAGAGAGAAGCAATCTTTTTAAAACATCTGGCATCCTCAGGCGATATCTTAAAGGGGATACTTGGATGTTTCCCCTCGTGTAGGGGGTCTGGAACTAAGGGATACATTTTAAAAATTATACTCTCCCATCTGAAACTTAGATGAGAAAGTTACTTCTTGAGGATTTTGGTCTGTAAATTTCTCTTTCCCAGAAAACAATGCAGTTGGGGTTAATGGCGGCAGATAGCTGAGGCCGCAGATAGGTAGGTTGAACGGTAGAGAACTCTTAAGGGGCCAAATATTCTAAGTCTTCTGTGAATTAGAATGGTGCTGGAGTGCAGATCAAATCAATTGGACCAGAACTGAATTAGAGTCTAATGTAATGTCTGTAATCCTTGTGAAACATGTCAAAAACTCTAACCAGTGATTGAGTTTGTTGGCGGATGATAGGAGCAAACATTTAGTTGTAACTCTTCTTGGATAATGTTTTCCAAATTTCAGGACTTTGCAAAATACATTTAGAGCTACTGAATCACACTTGAAGTGCAGACACTGTGAGAAAGTGGTAGTCATTTGATGTGCCACAAATCTCCACAAATGGCAATACGATAATGAGCTGAATTATTTTTAAATGCTGGCTGGGAACATCAGGAAAGCTTCCTGGTTTTTCTTAGTTTTATAGAATCGTTTATTGCCACCTAAGACCTGGCAGAACCTTAATTTTTCAAGCACAATGATAAAATATAACTCAGTGCAGAACTGAGTGTAAACCAAAGGTCAACCCTAAATTAATTACTTGAGACTTTCTGGTTAGTTGTTAGCTCTAGGATGATTCAGTAATGATAATGCCCTTCACTGTCATAGGTAAGCTGTTAAATTTTCTCACTGAATTCGCATTGGCCATCTACTTGCACTTGGGTGATGAGAAACTTGACATTCACTTATCCAAGTATGAATGGTACAGTTCTTGAAGTATATGGGCATGGACTGCTTCATTATCAAATAGTTATATCGTTCTAACCTTGTGTTGTAGGGACGGCCATTGAAGTAGTTGAAGACAATTGAGTTTTAAAATATTGAGCAACTTGTGCAGCTGAGTCCTTGGGTTGAGTTGGTTGACCTCCAACAACCACAACTATTTTAATTTGTGCTTGGGGTGACTCCAGCCAATGTTTTGTCTAATTGCTATTGATTTCATTTAACTAGGGCTTCTTGATGACAAGAGTTGACCACTTGCTTGCATTCTGGACCTCTCTGTTTATACTGAGTTTGTAATATGGTCTAGACTTCACTGGTCCTAGTAAAACCCAAATTGAGCATGAAGAGGTTATTGGTGAATAAATCCTGACAGGGAGGCTGAGTGATATTATCATTGGACTGTGAATCCAGAGACCCAGCTAATTTTCTGGGGACCAGGATTCGAATCCTGCAGTGGCACGTGGTGGAATTTGAATTCAGTAAAAAACTGGAATTGAGAGACTAATGATGATCATGAAACAATTGCTGGAAAAACCCATCTGGTTCACTAATGTCCTTTAGGGAAGAAAACTGCCATCCTTACCTGGTCTGGCTTATGTGACTCCAGACCAGTAGCAACATGGCTTACCCTCAACTGCCCTTTGGGCAGTTGGAGGTAGGTGATAAATGCTGGCCTGCCCAGCAACACCCTCGTCCCATGAATGAATAAAGCTGTAAACAGCAGTGTTGATGCCACATCCCAGTGTTGATCAAGAGTAGCTTGGGAAAAAAAAAGTGCTTGCCGAGGTTAGATGTATTCTGCTTTTTATAGACAGGGTGTACCTAAGTAATTTTCTGCACTGTTGGACGGGTGCTAATGTTATCCTTGAACAGCTTGAATAGGAACTTGGCATGTTCAGGATATCTTCAGTACATTAGGTGGAATGTTGTTAGGGCCGATAACTTTTAGATTTAAATTTCTCAGTAATTTGCTGAGTGTTTGAGATCAGAGTTTCCCAGTAGAGCATTCAGTGTTCCCATTCAAAATGAAAACATTTTGTAGAATTTGTTGAGCAGTTTAAAACATTTTACCATTTCAAAATATTCTCATTACTGATTATTACAGCAATTTTCTGTTCCCTGTTGAACTAACAGCGCTGAATTTTGTAAGCCACAATTTGAGCTGTTTTTGTTTTTTGCCTTTCAGTGGGTGGAGGCCAGGGAGAAATTTCAGATGTCGGCTGAGCTGATTGATGCAGAGCAACGGATGAAAAAATCCATGTGGGGACAGTTCTGGTCAGCACACCAGAGATTCTTCAAATACCTTTGCATTGCATCCAAAGTTAAAAGAATAGTACAACTGGCCCGAGAAGAGATCAAAAATGGAAAGGTAAAGGGACCTTTTGAATAACAAAGGGACTGGTGTCGAGAGTCTTCCTTATGACAGTAATTGGATCATGGAATCAGGGGCCATAAGTTTAAGTTTCTTGTTAATAAATTCTATCTGAACTTCTTTATCCAAAGAGTGGTTTGACCATGAGCCCACTACCTGACTGAGTGGTTTGAGGCAAACAGCAGAGATGCTGAGGGAAACTCTCAGCATATGCAGATGAAGGAGATGGTTGGCTGTGATCATGGGTGATCACCCAATTGGAACATCAGCGTTGACGCGGACCACTGAAGAAAGTGGTACAGAATTTCCTGGAACTATTCAGGTCAGGTGCCGTCTCAGTTTACATTCAGGTCATTGATTTTTCATTAGGACTGAGGAATGTTGGAGTTGTAATAGGATTTAATCAAATAAAGGGTAAAGAATGTGGAAAAAGTGCCAAAGGGGAAGTCTGTGATAGAATGGAAGGTGGGAGAGGTTAAATGTCAAAAATTTGGTGTGAAGCAAATGGGACAAGTGAACAAAGGATCCCTCTACAGGGTGGTGGAGTGAGCACCTTCCATCTGAAGGCAAAATGAGAAGTGAGTTCAACTAAGATCTGTTGCCATAGAGTCTAATAATGGTTTAAAAGACATTCGAGTTCCTAATTAATAATTGAACAGATGACGGAAGTGTGCACCAACTGTAAATCATCTAGGTTCCTTCAACAGCATCTTCCAAAAGTGACCTCCCCGTAGAAAAACAAAGGTAGCAGATAAATGCAAGATTCTCTCTAAACCCTGCATCATCCTGACTTGGATCTATCACTGCTTCAAAATCCTAGAACTTCCTCATTGTACTGTGATTGTGTATATCGCTCAAGGGCTGCAGCAAATCTAGGAGGCAGCTCATCACTGCTTTCTCAAGGCATTTAGTAATGAGTAATAAGTGGATTGTCTAGACAGTGATGCCCACATCCCATTTATTAATAGACACATTTATTGGTAAATGGCAAATCAAAGAAAATATTCCATACATTAGTGAACGTTAATGTTGAAAGATCACAGGTTGCTGGTGTGGACAATGAAAAAGAAATGTGCACTATTTTCAAGTGAGGCAAAAAAATTTTGGTGTCATAGAAAAGAACTTCTGCAAGTCTGGCTTGCATTATACCTGACTGCCCAGCACGCGAGTAGATCTTGCCATTCCACAGGTTTGAGATTTTGTTTTAAATAAAGCTAAATGGGAAGTTGTACAGACAACTGTTGACTAAAATGATATAACCTGTTCTAATGGTTTTATTTTGGAATTACTTGTAGTGCGTGGTTATTGGTCTGCAATCTACTGGAGAAGCAAGAACTCTTGAAGCTCTGGAGGAGGGTGGTGGTGAACTGAATGATTTTGTTTCAACTGCTAAGTAAGTTTACACAACATAACTGCCTGTAATTGTAAATTTTCCAATAATGTTTCTGAAAAGTATCAATAACTGCCAATTTTTATAAAAAATATTTCTGAAAACTATCGACTCATCTCTATAAATTAAATATGTAAATTGAAGTTAATCTGTCAGTTTAATCTTATTGTGCAACCATTTGCCACTTCAAATTTTACGTATTTGCTGTGTGTGCATCTATATGTAAATATCCAGTGCAAGGAAGAAAAATTTTGTAGGAATCCTTGACTTTTTAGTATACCTTTTAATTGCTGATGTATCTGTTTCCCTGATTTCATTAATTAGTTGAGAAATTCTTGACGACTAGATTTCAGCAGGCTATACCTACATAACTGCATGTTCTTTGTCTACTTTATGAAAGTTCTTAAGCAAGAGTGGACATAGAAATGCAATTTTAAAAGCTGCCCACAACATTTATTTTGAATAGCTTTGAATTTAAAGGTCAGTTCTTAACTTTTTTTCCACAGTCCATGTCAAACATTTGAAAATTTGATGCCCAGGCTGCTCTGCTGTGGCTAGTTAGGGCAATTAATGCTTATAGTCTTAATATTGCAAACAATTACTGCAGGTAACCTGTAGAAATGTTATTACAAAGTTTGCTATTTCCACCAACATATGAAGGAGATCCTGGGCAAAAGGAAATGTGATGCATGGGAAGGTTTGAAACATGCTGCTACTCAAGAATCAAACCACAACACCACACTAGGCCTGTCACTTGAAAGTGTGCTGTTAGAAATAAAGACCTATTTTTATGATAGCTTTCACAATTTCAGGATGTCTCCATGTCCTTTTCAGCTATTTAATTATTTTTTTTACTCGCTCCTGACATGTGAAAATCATTGCAGACAGCAGAGTACAAGGTCTGGTACTTTAGGTTCTAAACAGAAGACCTTCTGTCAAGGATTCATCCTCAGTTTCAGAGTTGAACCTGATAGTGGGTCTCCTGTTATGGCTTGAAGCGTTCAGATTTTATTTTGTATTTAAAAGCTACTCATTTTGGTGAGGATTTGTCCATGGCAGAGTAGATCTGCCATTCTGACCAATAAATATATATGATCAGCATTGAGTTTGCAGCTATTAGTAAAACATTAACCGCAGAGCCAACAATTACTTACTGATTGCTGCTGGAAAGCAATTGGGCTCTGATCCTACGACACGCCATCCTTACTTTGAGTATGTATGTAATAAAATAGAGCTGATAATGCCCATCAAACTAGTCATGACAGCCAGAATCTTAATGTCTTCAGATTGAAGAATGCAGTGCAATTGTTTACGTAATTGATTACATAAGACATTTTTGAAATAATTTCAGAGGAGTCCTTCAGTCTTTGATTGAGAAACACTTCCCAGCACCTGACAGAAAGAAGCTGTACAGTTTGTTGGGGATAGATATGACTGCGTCCAGTAATCATGACTCTCCCACTGACAGTCCATCAAGACAGAGCAAGGGAAAAAAGCGAAGAGGTACAACCTTTCTTGCTGATTGTGATGTTTGTCACTTAATACCTTGTGGCTACCAGTGGGCATGACTATGATGAACGATCATTCTGTCAAAATGCAAACTAATCTGATTTGTTGAGCTAACTTTCAATGAGAATGAATCTGAATGTATCTGTATACATTGTTACTGTATATTTGAGATTGTAAATTCTGTAAACTTTGCAGTTTTTAGTTCAGATTAACTAATATTTGCATAATTGAGTTTTGTACCCATCTAGTTAAATAATAGCAAAACCCGAAAGCCTTTTTGCATTCTGATTGTAATCTCTCATCTCCATATGACTGTAAACCCAAATAAGTGATTGGACAGCGGACAGGTCATGCTATGAAATCCAGCAATTTCCTAGCAGTCAATTGCATCAATTTGCATGAAAATGTACCAAAAAATGTATAAACTAACTGGTAAACTAGTTGTTTTTAAGATAACCGCCCTGCCTTCCTCTTTTACAAGCCCGACTTGTATATTAGTCTCTTGTATATGGATCAAGAGCGAGAAATGCTATGACAAGCCACTCCCTGGTCAGCCCTGTGCATAGATTGGTCTTTCATTCTATCCAAGTTGTCCCTTTGGTGTGTGAGCTCGTAGTGCAGATGTTTCTGTTTGACCCGATCAATTCCTTGCTCATACATTGGAAATCATTCAATCAGAATGCTCCCCATTACCTTGAGGCTATAGTACCATGCAAACAGCTGAGACAGCATCCTTTCAAAATTCCTCCATGACTTTGCCTCATCCAGCTCCTGAATTCTCCTTCAGTCTTATTCATTCTCCCTATTACCCTGCAGCTCTTCATCATAGTCTTAACCAATACACTTCTCTAGGCAGTTATGTTGCTTTCCCTCAACCCACGACAAAGTTTTTTTTTTATATAAAGGGGAACCTCTGTAACTTTTGTTTTTAAGCTAATGAGGACAAAAGGGAAGCAAAAAAACCTCGTAAGAGCAAAGGACTTGCTGGCAGCAGCTCTTCAGAGAGCGAGTCTGAAGCATCTGAAAGTGAAGGCAGCGATGAAGAAAGTTTTCTGTCTGTCAGTTCTGGCGATGATGACTTTAACCCTTTTAGAGATGAATCTTCGAATGAAGAAGATGGTAAGTCGGTGAAAATGGCAATCATTATGGAAGATATTTCCAGATGGAAGAAGTGCAAGCATGATTCAGCAAATTATCCGTTATGTAATTCACTCAGCTTAACTCAAAATGGAGTTTCTAAACATTTGGACGTCAAACAGAATTTAAATGATGTGCTATACAACTTGCATAGCATCTTCAATATATCAACATTGCAGGATGTTTCCTTGGACATGGGGCATCTTTGACTCTTAGCAGAAATTGGTCAGAGTTGGGGAGGTGATCAAAGGAGGACTGAAGGAATAAGCTTTGAGGCTTTTGATGGTGAGAAAGCTCTGTTTGGATTTAGGTGTAGGAGAGAATTCTAGAATTGGTTTCAGTGGCAGGGAAGGAGTATCACATAAGCTTCACTTAGAAAATTGGAAAATGCAGACTGATACTCCAATATAGAGGCAGTTTAGGGGTAACCTGAGGACATGGAATGATCTGTTGATGAAGACTTTTGTATTGAATTAGCGATTATTGATGCACACAGGAGGAGGAATGGCAGGGAGGGCATACAATATAATGGGAGTGATTGTGCAAGTTGCGAACTTTCAGAGGGATTAAGTGCAAAATAACAGAAATTCAACTCTTGGTCAAGTGGAGGAGTTATAGAAGTTTGGGAATCCATGTTTGAGATCAATTAGTTGTTTTCTGTAAGGCTAAGAGTATGAAAGGAGCTGGTCTGAGTCTTGGAGATTAGTTTGGTTATTTCAGACAATGCAGAATATATTCTGATGAGCAATAAGAGCTCAAGATGGGTGAGACAGTGCTGCAGCAAGAAAGTGACTCTGGGACAAAAATAATTCAATTTTCTTGCACTCAATAGGGGATGAAAGGAATGGGGTGTGGGTTTGAAAGGACGTTCAGAAGAATTTTCAGTTGTATCATGAATAAGTTGTGTTGAGTATGCTGAGGAGGATTGTGCCATGATGGATAGAAGATCACTGTGGGAGCTGGAAGCAAGGTGTGCCGCTCAGAGTCCTAAGAAACTTTTCTGGATTGGAGGGGAAGAGTGTAAAGTGTTATCAGTGAGAATATGTATTTCTTTGTCTCAATTTTTGGTTGCATGCCATTGGTATATGTGAGGAGTTGTATAATGAGGTTACTGAATAATTACCAAAGCTGTGAACTAGTTCGTTATGCAACTGCAATATTTCTGCGCCATTTGGGTGGTTCATCCTCCTTCAGTTTTGATGAATGTTCAATTTCTGTTTTCTGCTGTTTCGAACAGATCCTTGGTTAGTGAGGAAGGATCGCAAGAAAGACAAAGACAAGAAGAAGAAAAAGAAAAGTATTGATCCCGATTCTATCCAAAGTGCCTTACTAGCATCTGGCCTTGGATCAAAAAAACCTAGTTTCTCCACCACCACAATCAGTAGTAGCACAACGAACAATGCAATTCCTTCAGGTACTAATAGTGGAAACATAAAAAGCTTCAGGCAGTTATAGGTAGAAATTTAACTCTGCTTTGGAGCAATGTTCATTTCATAGAAACAAACCTGCATTAATGTCTGAACCATATATTGACATTCTAGCATAGATTTAAAAATCTTTTGAAAATTCTCAAGTCTTTTCCTATTAACGTGATTTAATTTTTTTCTTCCCTGTCTTCTCCAAATAAAACCTATAGGTAACAGCAGCCATAGTATTGTAGCTA